>NC_081569.1:35645318-35864468 GCF_022355385.1 Mustela nigripes | reverse complement strand
ACCTGTACCCCTGGGGATAAAAATATATGTTTATAAAAAATAAAAAATTATATTAAAAAAAACTATAATTGCATACAATAAAAAAAATAATAACCACACTTCAAAAAAAAATGAATGGGTGATAAAAATTACTAGTAATTTTTTTGTATATTCTGTGTTCTCCCAATAATAAACACATATTTTTTCATAATAAAGAAACTTTTTTAAAAAGAGGGCAATACTTACCTTCTTATGGTTATTTTTCCTAAATTTTTTTAAAAGGATTTATTTATTTATTTATTTGCGAGAGAGAGAGAGAGAGAGAGAGAGAGAGAGAGCGCACAAGGGAGCGCATGTGCATGTGTGTGTGCACATGTGAACAGGGAGGGGCAAGGGAGAGGGAGAGAGAATCTTAAGCAGACTCTGATCTCATGAGCCTGAGATCATGACCTGAGCTGAAACCAAGAGTCAGATACTTAACTGACTGTGTCCCCAGGCACCCCATTTTTCCTACTTTAATTTCTTTTTGCTCTAACAGGAATGTACTGATTTTCTGTGTGAATCTCACAAATTTCTAAGCATATGAGAAATTAACTTTAGCTATTAATGTTGTAACATCAGAAAAGGCAGTAATCTCTGACAGTGCCTTTCTTATATATTCATTTTGTCAAGAATGCTGACCTACCTCCTTTTTGTGTAAGTATATTCCAGATTCACAGCATTTGTGTAGAAGTAAACTTTCAGCAATCCTGTGTATGTCCAATTTTTTTTCTTTATTTCAAACTTTTTCATCTTCTGTAGAGATGTGGTTAAAATTCATTCATTCATTCATTCTACCCATTAGGGTATCTGTTAACTTTGGAAAGAACAGAGTGTGGAAGAAGAGAAAAATTGAAAGAACCAAAGTTGTTGAATGGTTCTTGTCTTCTCAACATCAAAAGCTTTTGAGATGGAAGTAGCAGAATGCAATTAAGCACCTCTAAAAAGGAAATTGTTTGCAAACATCAGTTATCAGAGATGAATAAAATTATTACTGAGCAGCAAGGATAAGATGAAGATTAGGGTACAAAAGTATATTAACTCATTTTCATTGGCCCAAACCTGGTTTGAGAAACCTTCTCTTCTTCAATTCTGTCAGTTTTGATCTTTGAGGTTTTTTTTTTTTGTTGTTGTTGTTGTTGTTGTTGTTTTGTTTGTTTGTTTGTTTTTTAAAGTACTCTCCACACCCAGGATGGGGCTCTGACATACAACCTGGAGATCAGGAGTCACATGCTCTACTGACAGCCAGAGAGGCACACTTGTTCTTTGAATTTGAAGGCTATTCAAACAGGAACTTTGTAACATGTGTAATATTAAATGTGTTGATACAGTTTCTGTGTATAGTAAATTTTGGTACATGCTTAAGAAAAATTTCTCCATCAGTAAGCTGAAACTGAATCTTTAAAAGATACCAAACAAATCATGATACGGTTATGAAGTCATATAGTGTAAAAACAGAATTTTCTACCACCTAATAACTTCTGTTGAAGGAGAGAGAGAGAACTAATTAGTGTAAAAAGAGTTTGCTTTTATCCTTGGCTACATGTATAGCTTCCAAATTACTTACAAATTCTTGTGCTTTTTATAGTTAAGTTTGGATATCAATGTAATGAAGTAAACTGAAAGGGAGAATAACCTATGTCCTAATTTGTTGGAAAGCTGAACAAGTTCCTGTCAGTAATTCATGAGTTTTATTTTTGGTTTGTGAATTAATTAGCTATTGGTTCTCCTTATAGCTCTTACTGATTTCTTTGGGCCCTTTCACCTATTTTGAAAATCTGCCAAAAGGAAGAGAAGTGTCTTAGTTGGCTCAAACTATCAAAACAAAAAACAACAGATTGCATGGCTTTAAATGACAGAAATTTATTTCCTTATAGTTCTGGTGGCTGGGAAGGCCAAGCTCTAGGTGTGGGTCAGTTTGGTTTCAGATGAAGACTCTCTTCCAGACTTACAGATGACTGCCTACGCATTATATTCTCACATGGTGGAGAGAGAGAGAGAGAAAGAAAGCTCTCTGGTATCTGTTCTTATAAGGACACTGATTATGTTTTATTAGGATCCCACCCTTATGGTCTTATTTAACCTTAAGTACCTCCTTGTAGGTCTTATCTCCAAATATTGTCACATTTGAGGGTTAGAATTTCAACATATGGATTTGGGGACCATGGATTTAGTTCACAGAAGAGAACTACATTTTAGCTTGGGCTGTAACAGATGTCTATCTTTCTAAACACCAGATTCCCATTTCCATAGAACATAACTAAATAATTTCAGAAGTTTATAACTTTCAAGAAAAAATTTAAAACTATATTTATTAAACTTTAGACTGAATTTTAATTTTCTTTCTTAAAGGAATTCATTATTAGAATAATATATAGCTACATGTGGGAGGTAATACTTAAAGATACTTTTGCCTGGGACACCTGGGTGGCTCAGGCATTTGACTCTTGATTTTGGCTCAGGTCCTTATCTCACAGTTGTGGGCTAACCTGCAGTTGGACTCTGCACTCAGTGGTGAGTCTGCTGGAGATTCTCTCTCCCTCTGCCCCTCCTTTCCCTAGAATAAATAAACCTTTAAAAAAAGAGATATTCTTACCTGGAATTTTTGCATATTGTCTACTTTTTCCATTAGAATTCTTACCATACCATGGAATTTGTTTTAAATTCCATGTCTGATTACTCTTACATTTGTGTTATATCTGAGTCTGGTTCTGTTGGTTATTGTCTCTTTATGTTTGTGTTTTTCTTGCCTTTTGGCATGTCTTGCAATTTTTGATTGAAAGCTAGACATGTATCAGGTAGCAGAAACTGAGGTTATTAGACTGTTAGGGTGTTGATTTATTTTAATAGGGCTGCTGTGTTTTTTTTTTTTTTAAGATTTTTAAAAATTTATTTATTTGACAGAGAGAGATCACTAGTAGACAGAGAGGCAGTCAGAGAGGGAGGAAGGGAAGCAAGCTCCCCACTGAGCAGGGAGCCCAATGCGGGGCTCGATCCCAGGACCCTGAGATCATGACCCAAGCCAAGGGCAGTGG
This sequence comes from Mustela nigripes, assembly GCF_022355385.1. Classification (NCBI taxonomy): domain Eukaryota; kingdom Metazoa; phylum Chordata; class Mammalia; order Carnivora; family Mustelidae; genus Mustela; species Mustela nigripes. Next base: position 35,861,415 of record NC_081569.1, on the reverse strand, counting down.
CCCAACCCACTGAGCCACTCAGGTGTCCCAAGGGCTGCTGTGTTTAATGTTAGCTGTAGCTGTAGGTATCAGAGGCTTTAAAGGTCTCTAGTGTCTGATATATTTTTTTAAACTCCACCTTTGACTCTGGGCTTCTCCATTTATGCATCTTCTGAAAGAGTCTTTTTGCCTGTCAAAGCTGAAACTAGAGCTCTTTTATTACACACACACACACACACACACACACACAAACAAACACACATATATGTTGTTGTAAAACTTTTTAATGGTTGCTAGGTGTACTTTTAACTCATAAGAATCTACTTCAAGTAAACACTGACTCAATTCCAATAAAATATAGCAGCTTTCCTCTAATACAAGTCTGTTATCTTCCTCTATCTTTGGGTTGCTTTGCCATTCATGTGTATGTATTTGTTATAACTCAACAATGTATGTTATAATTCTACTATAAAAATTGTCACTTTTTAAAAATCATAAGTTTTTAAAGAAACCAAGAGATTAAAGGCAAGGTCTTTTTTTTTAAATTAAACAATATAATATAATGTCAGCAGTCCTTTTCATGATTTGTTTTATAACTGGAAATTTGTACCTTTTGACTCCTTTTAACCCATTTTACCCAACCCAGCAACCCATCATTGGCAACCACTTTGATCATGGTATCTATGAGCTTAGGGTTTTTTTGTTTGCTTTAGATTCCACATATAAGTGAGATCACATTGTATTTGTCTTTCACTGTTTTGTTTCACTTAGTATAATGCCCTCATGGTCCAACCATGTTGTTGTAAATAACAAGATTTCATTCTTTTTTGTGCTGAACAATATCCTAGTGTGTGTGTGTGTGTATCTATATATATAGATATATATACAAATTTTCTTTATTTGTTCATCCATCAGTAGACACTTAGATTGTTTCCATGTTTTGGTTATTGTAAATATTTCTGCAGTAAATCTGGGACAGTGCATGTATCTTTTTAAATAAGTGTTTTTGTTTTCTTTGGAGGTAGAGTTACTGGGTCATGTGGTAGTTTTATTGTTAATTTTTTGAGGAAGTTCCATATGATTTTTCCATAGTGGTTGCACCAGTTTACACTCCCCCTAACAATGTACAAGGACTCCCTTTTCTCCATATCTTCATCAACACCTGTTATTTCTTTTCTTTTTGATACTAGCCATTCTAAAAGGTGTACAGTAATTTTTCACTGTGGTTTTTATTTGCATTTCCCTGGTAATTAGGGATGTTGAGCATCTTTTCATGTACCTGTTGGCCTCCTGTATGTCTTCTTTGGTAAAGTGTCTATTTGGATCCTCTGTTCATTTTTTAATTGTATGGTTTGTATTTTTGGTGTTGAGTTGCATGAATTCTTTATATATTTTAGATATTAGCCCCTTATCAGATATTTTAATTTGCAAATGTTTTCTTTCATTCAGTAGCTTTTCTTTTTTTTTTTTTAATTTTTATTTATTTATTTTTCAGTATAACAGTATTCATTGTTTTTGCACCACACCCAGTGCCCCATGCAATCCATACCCTCTCCAATACTCACCACCTGGTTCCCCCAACTTCCCACCATCCGCCCCTTCAAAACCCTCAGATTGTTTTTCAGAGTCCATAGTCTCTCATGGTTCACCTCCCCTTCCAATTCAGTAGCTTTTTATTTCGTGGATGGTTTCCATTGCTATGCAGAAACTTCTTAGATTGATGTAATCTCACTTTTTATTTTTGCTTTTCTTGCCTTTGTTTTTGGTGTCAAATCCAAAAAATCATCACAAAGACCAATTATCAAGAAATTTACTGCCTATGTTTTCTTCTAGGAATTTTACGGTTTTAGATCCTACATTCAAGTTTTTTAATCCATTTTGAGTTAAATTTTGTGTATGTTGTAAGACAGTAGTCTTTATTCTTTTGCATGAGGAGATATTTTCCTCCCAGTATCATTTTTGAAGAGACTGTCCTTTCCCCACTATATATTTTAGGTTCCTTTGTCATAAATTAATTGGCATATATACATCAGTTTATCTCTGGGCTCTCTAATTCTATCATTGATCTGTGTGTCAGTTTTTATGCTGATACCATACTTTCAAGTTTTAGTTACTATATAGCTTTATAATATAGTTTGAATCTGGGACTTGATGCCTCTAGCTTTGTTCTTTCTCAAGACTGTTTTGGTTATTCAGAGTCTTATGTGGTTCCATGAATATTTATGATTTTTTTCAATTTCTGTGAAAAATGCGATTGGAATTTCATAGAGATTTCATTGAATCAATTTCATAGATTATAGTGTGGTATGGACACTTTAACACTATTAATTCTTTTAACTTATGAGCATGGAATATTACACTTATTTGTGCCTTCTCCAGTTTCTTTCATTAATGTCTTGTGGTTTGCAGTGTACACGTCTTTTACCTCCTTGGTTAAATTTAATTTTAGGTATTTTATTCTTTTGATATAATTGTAAATGGGATTGCTTTCTTACTTTCTCTTTCTGGTAGCTCATTATTAGTGTACAGATATGCAACAGATTTTTGTAGATTGATTTTGTATCCTGCAACTTTACTGAATTTGTTTATTCTAACAGTTTTTTTTGGTAGAGTCTGTAGGGTTTTCTATATATAATATCATGTCTGCTGCAAATAGTGACTGTTTTACTTCTTCCTTTCTGATTTGGGTGCCTTTTATTTCTTGCTCTGACTAGGGACTTCTAATGCTCTGTTGAACATAAGTGGTGAAAGTATGCTTCCTTGTCTCATTCCTGATCTTAGGGGAAAAGCTTTCAGCTTTTTGCCATTGAGTATGATGTTAGCTGTGAGTTTATCATGTATGTTGTTTCTTATGCTGAGGTATGTTACCTCTGTACCCACTTAGAGAGTTTTTATCATAAGTTGATGTTGATTTGTATTGTCTTTTATTTTTAAATTGTGGTATAATATATGTATAACATAAAACCCATTATTTAAATCGTTAATTGTACAGTTCAATGATTTTAAATACATTAATGTTGGGCTACTATTATCACCATCCATCACCAGAACTTTGTTTATCTTACAAAACTAAAACACTGTGCCCATTAAATAATAATAACTTCTTATCCCCCCTTCCCTCAGACTGCCATTTTCCTTTCTGTTTCTATGAATTTGACTACTTTAGACACCTCATGGAATTGAAATCATACCATATATGTCCTTTCATGACTGGCTTATTTCACTAAGGGAATATCTTCAAGTTTATTACATCATAGCATATGTCAGAATTTTCTTCCATATGAAGGCTGAATAATGGTCTATTAACATGTATATGCCACATTTTGTTTATCTATTTGTATTGTGTTTTATACTTTTGCACGTATTCCTTCTTGCGGATCTTCATTCCTTCTTGTGGATCTGAGTTAGTATCTGGTGCCATTTCCTTTCAGCCTGAAGAACTTTCTTTAGTATATCTTAAGGGCAGGTCTGCTAACAACAGCTTTATTTAACTTAGAATATGTTTATTTCATCTTCATTTATGAAGAGTGGTTTTGTTGGACATAGAATTCATAGTTTATATGTTTTTTTTCCGGTCCGTGCTTTGAACACAGGGTTTGACTGTCTTCTGTCCTCCATCATTTTTAATGAGGAATTAATCTTATTTGTATTGTCATTTCCCGTACATGATGAATCCTCCTTATCTTGCTGCTTTCAAGATTTTCCTCTTTGTTTGGCTTTTATATTAACTTAGCAGTTTTACTAAGTTGTATCTAGGTGTATCTCTTCATGTTTTTACTTTGGGTTTCTCGAACTTCTTAGAGCTATGGGTTAATGTTTTCATCAAATTTGAGAAATTTTTCACCAATTATTTTCTGAAACATTGTTCGTTGAAAATTATACATTTTAGTTAACAGATTATAACAATTCTGGGTTCTGTTTTATTTATATTTGTTTGTTAGCTTATTTATTGAAGGCTGTTTATTTTTTAGAAGGTTGCCTGTGCTTTAATTGTGAAGTCAGTCTAGTCTCCTTTGTGGTAGGAGCCAGTCTTCACCCTTCCTTGGCTTCATTTTTTTTTTAATGATTTTATTTTTTTTTTTTTAAGATTTTATTTATTTATCTGACAGAGAGAGATCACAAGTAGGCAGAGAGGCAGGCAGAGAGAGAGGAGGAAACAGGCTCCCTGCTGAGCAGAGAGCCCGATGCGGGACTCGATCCCAGGACCCTGAGATCATGACCTGAGCCAAAGGCAGCGGCTTAACCCACTGAGCCACCCAGGCGCCCTTAATGATTTTATTTTTAAGTAATTTTTTAGTATTAAGTATTTTAAGTATTTTTAAGTAACCTCTACACCCAAAGTGGGGCTCAAACTCACAGCCCTGAGACCAAGAGTCACACATTTTACTGACTGAGCCATCCAGGTGCCCGCCATGGTTTCATTTGTCTCCCCAAAAATACTTAGCTTTCTGTTTAGCCAGAGTTGTATGGTAAGCTTATCATAGACCTTCTACGGTTTTCTTATTTACGTGATCTTTCTGTTAATTTTCTGACTAGTCAGACATTCACTTTAACCAGGACTTCAGCTTCAGACTCCAACTTCAAATTTTCTCTTTTCATTCCCAAAAAAGTCTATCACTTTTATCCACCAAAAACATGGGTTTTCATCTCCCCCCACCCTGAAATGAGTGCACCCTTTTTGCCAACAAAGCTATTAGGTTCTTTTTGCTAGTTTCATGTGGACAGAACTGCCATTCTCATTATTTAGGCTGACATTGGGTTGTTGGGAGCAACCACAGGCAGAAGGACACAACATCCCACTGTTCTTACCTGTATCTTTAGCATTTATTCTAGAACAAGCACTTCTCAATTTGCAGGCTGACTTTGCTTAGTTTCTAGTGCTCTGAAATGGTTCTTTTTGATAGATTTGTCCAGCTTTATACTTGATATTTGTGTATGGAAATTGCCAACCCCTTCATCCCTCTATAAAACTTGTACATTTTTTTTACAGGTGAATTTTACATTTACTTACAAGCTTCCTAAGAGGTTCTCTTGGTATTTTGACTAGATCTATATTGACTTTATAAGTTAATTTTCAGAATATCAATATATTTACATTAATATAATATATTACATGTAATCCTCCTGGAACATGACATTTATCTCCATTTATTTGGACTTAGCCCTCAACAAAATTATTGTTATTATTCATATTTTTTTAGAGAGACAGAGAGTATGCATTCAAGTGGCAGGAGGGGCAAAGGGAGAGGGAGAGAGGGGATCTTAAGCAGACTCCACACCCCATACCACTCAGTCTCATGACCCTGATCATGACCTGAACCGAAATCAAGAGCTGGACGCTTAACCAACTGAACTACCCAAGTGTCCCCTCAGCAAAATTATTTAACATACATCTAGGACTTACTCATATTTTGTTAAGCTTATTCTTAGCATTTTGAATTTTTTTTAATCAATTACTAATGAAATTATTTTTTTCATTGTATTTTTCTGTGTATTGCCAATTTGTAGAAGGGTTAGTTTTTATGAATTCATGTAAAGTTGATCTTTTATATGATTGCCTTGCTGAACTTACTTTTCTAATAGTTCTGTTTGTCAGTTTGTTATTTCAGTTCTTTTACGTAATCTACCATATTATTTGCAAATAATGACAATTTTATTTACTTACAATCTATATTCATAGTTTTATATTTATTTTTAAATAGATGTATCTTAGATATATTATTTTTAAATAGATATATTCATATGTATAATTTTTAAATATACATGAAATTTACATTTATTTAAAAAATTCTGTTATATAGGTTATGATCTCTAGGAAAGTGACAAAATATTAAACATAGTGGCTTTAGTGACTTTGTTAGAAATATTTCTAGTGCTTCACCATGAAGTGTGACATTGTAGGAGTCCTTTTATTTTTTATTTATTTATTTATTTTAAAGATTTTATTTATTTATTTGACAGAGATTACAAGTAGGCAGAGAGAGAGGAGGAAGCAGGGAGCCTGCTGTGAGATCATGACCTGAGCTGAAGGCAGAGGCTTTAACCCACTGAGCCACCCAGGTGCCCCATGTAGGAGTCCTTTTATTAAGCTAAAATTTTTCTTTTATTCCTAGTATCAACTGATGTTTTGGCAGTACTAAGCTCATATGTTTTTCTCTTTGACTTCCTAATATTGTAAATAAGAAATGTGCTATTTGATCCAGATGTATTATAATTTTAATATTTCCCTTGGTTCAGTTTGCTAATATTTTATTTATGATTTGTACATGTAATTCATAATAGAGATTGGCTTATAAAGAACATGGACTTAATGAAGCAGACATTCATTCCAAATTAAAAGAAGATTTCCCCTTTTAAGGAATCTGGTTTAGGGCCTGTTCTTATCCTCCTATTATTTACATTTACTGTCTATATTAAAATAATAATTCACACTTAATGGCATCCTTCTTGTTTTTAGTAGCACAGAGTTCTTAAAATCCAGTTTCTTCATGTGATGATTATTTTTCCAGCTTTCTGAGTTTTTCTGTTACTGTACAGTCCTCCTTTAAAAAGTGCTATGTTTCTTATATTGTATTTTTTTAATAAAAGAATTTCAAGGATTAATATTTATCTTTCTCCTTGACATAGTTAGTCTTTTTCCTTTTATAATGAATTTTGTGGTATTCTTTATTTTTTTCTCTTCATTCTAGTCTCTCTGTCACCTATTCAGTGAAGCCTTTTTTAGTCCCTCCTCTTCCTTTTTAGCCTCTGAAGGATTAAACCTTTTTTGTTTCTTATTTGGCTTAGTATAAATTGTGTGTGTGTTTAGTTTTCTTAATTACATCTTTACTAGAATATCATAAATTTCCTGTTACTTTTTGGTATAAGGACAGTCTCATTTTTGATAATTAAGACTTAGTGTTACACATTTTTAAAAGCTTTTCAAAATTCACTGCCTTTGTAGGGATTATGAGGGACTGAGGGTGTTCTGACTCTACATACTTTTCCCTTCTTCCATCTGTTGGGGCAGAGAGGAAGCAGGAAAAAAGCAAACATATCATTAAACTGGGTGAAGTTGTCATCTTCTTTTAGGTTGTGGCTGCCTCTGGCTAACACTGACAGGTCATCATGCCCTGTCGTCAGGCAATTAAAGTCTGGTTCATTGCCACAGATTCTTCTGGCCCAACCTATTGGCAGCTCACTGGCAACTCTCTGAACTTAGAATATGTAAAAGTTACTTTTGTGCTTAGTTTTGGCCTTATGTGCAATTCTGGGACTATAGGAAACTCCTGTTCAGTAATCTGTGAGGCTTATTTTAAAGTCAGTGTTCCACAGTCCAATTGGAAAATAACAAACACTCTTCCAGAACAGGGTATTAGATCATGCAGATATTATAGAACAGCTCTTTTTTTTTTTTTAAGGTTTTATTTATTTATTTGACAGAGATCACAAGTAGGCTGAGAGGCAGGCAGAGAGAGAGAGGGAAACAGGCTCCCTGCTGAGAGGGAAGCAGGCTCCAATGTGGAGCTCAATCCCAGGACCATGGGACCATGGGACCATGACCCAGGCTGAAGGCAGAGGCTTTAATCCACTGAGCCACTCAGGCACCCCCACAGAACACTTCTTTAGTGCAGTTTCATACCTATGTTTATTTTGTATCCTGAAGTAATTCAGATCTAGGAAACTTCATCCCAATGTATTATTCTAGAGCTGTGCCAAATGTACTATTTAAATGTAAATTAATTTAAATTTACATCAATGAAACTCAAAAGAAATTTAGCTTTTCAGTCACATCAGCAACATTTTAAGTTCTTAATTAGCCATATGTGGTGAGTGGCTGCTGTGTTGAATAGCACAAAGCATTGCCGTCACTGAGAAAAGTTCTGTTAGACACTGCTTCTCCAGAGGATAGAGGTGAGAATATTTTTGTTACCACAGGAAAGTCAGATACGTAGAGTCAATCATATACACCAACCAGTTGCTCTTTCACAGGGTTTTTTCCTTGCCAATAATGAAGGAAGTTTGTGAAAGGGAGAAAAAGTTAGCACACACCTGTACAATGTACTGCTTCCAAATTCATCTGATAACTAGCTTTTCTTGTGGAAGCTTCAAATAACTGCCATTGCAAATGCAGTTGGCAGCAGCATTCAAAGTTCAAACCCACCAGAGACATACTTACTAGTTTATTCTTCCCATTTCCTTTCTTACTATTCCCTCATTCCTTAAGGTGAAGATTGGCGCAACTTCAGTCCCAAGACAAGAGAACACTGGCATAAGTAGAAAGGCAAATGTGGGAGCGCCTGGGTGGCTCAGTGGGTTAAAGCATCTGCCTTCGGCACAGGTCATGATCCCAGGGTCCTGGGATTGAGCCCCGCGTCTGGCGCTCTGTTCAGCCCCGTCTCTCTGTGCCTGCTTCTCTGCCCACTTGTGATTTCTTGTCAAATAAGTAAATAAAATCTAAAAAAAGAAAGAAAGGCAAATGTGTGTGCATGTAAATTTTGGGAGAACTTTGATTTTTAGAAAATGTTTTTTTTAACCAAGCCTTTAGATATCATTTAATTGAATGCGTGCCCCCATTTTACATGTGAGTAAACTGAGGCTAGAGAAAATGATTGCTCAAGATTTTATTAATCATTAATATTAATCATTATTAATAATTAATTATAATTTATTAATAATTTACTAATAAGTAAATCTGGAACTAAAACCTGTATTCCATACTAAATCATTTACCATTCCCATTTTAAGTTTTTATTCACTACTACTACTGCTACAGATACAATGAGTTTAGAGGTAAGACTAATTAATTATTATAATAAATTTCTTATTTTTAAAATGTTACTTTTTGCATGTTTCAAGGTTTTATAATTGTAATTTTTATAGATTGAAGAAGAGGAGAGGAAAAAAATAGAAGATATGAAAGAAAATGAACGACTAAAAGCAACTAAAGAGTTGGAAGCCTGGAAAGAATGTCAAAGAAAAGCTGAAGAACAAAAAACAATTCAGAGAGAAGAGAAATTCTGTGAACAAGGAAAGCAAGTTGGAGAAGAGAGAAACAAATTAAAACATAAAAGCCTTACTAGAATTGCAGCATCTAGAAATCTTGCCACAAAAGGTACAATGATTTCTTTGTATTTTCCGGGAAAGTGAGTCCATTACTTTTTTTTCCGTAATCTATTTATAATATTAGGTCATTATTTTGGTATATTGAGAATAAGTACTATAGTATAGAGGGTAAGATGAAAGATTTATTTCTTCTTTTAGGAAGTAGTGACATTTTCAAGAGAGAGTGAGCAATGATTCAGATACCAGGGTCCTGAGATCGAGCCCAACGTCTGGCTCCTTGCTCATAGGAGCTTACTTCTCCATCTACCTGCCGCTCCCCCTGCTTGTGCTCTCATTCTCTCTCTCTCTCTCTCTGACAAATAAATAAAATATTTTTTAAAAAAGACATTTTCCTCATATGATTGAGGAACATGAATACTATTACACAAATTTAGTTGTAAGCAAATAGTGGCTTATCTGGCCTTTGATCCTGATGTGTTCAGAAATAGGTGAAAGCACATATTTCTTTATTGAAAGCTAAGAGTTTGATTTTATCTGAATTTAGAATAGTAAATTTTGTTTTGGGAATAGTTAGCATCTTTAGTAATGGAATATTTTGTTGTAAAATCACTTATATAATAATAATAATTAATAATTATTGGGTGATTTCCATATGCCAGGCCATTATATTGGTTGTATCATGCAGTTGTCACAACACCACTTTGGGATAAGTGCTGCTATTCTTATTTTAGTGGAAATAGGTGTTCAGAAAAGATAAAAACTACCCAATAAGTAAACCTGTGGGATTTGAACCCACATCTTTGAAACCTATGCGCTAGGCTTTATTACTGTACTCTAGGTCTTCTCTACTGTAAGCTCTCAAGTTCTAGTGTGTTGGAAAGTCAATAAATGAACTTGTGAGTTAGGAACCACGATTATCCCCATTTTCCAGGTGAGGAAAGGCACAGAGAGTCTTACTAGCCCAAAGTAACACTGCTAATAAATGGCAGAGTCAGAATTTGGACGTGGGTGATCAGGCTTTAGAGTAGGTGACCACCACTGTGTTATACTGCTACACAGGTAAGATAGGCAGATTAACCATGTTCATTATCTAATTCATAACATATCTTAGCTGACTGTTTGTATTAGGGAGATGTTTTCACTGAGAAATTTGTTAGGAGAAAAAGTACACAAAATGTATAATCCTGGTTTGGAAAAGTATTACCTTTTAAATGTTTGTTATTGAGCATCTCAAAGCCTTACAGTAATTTTCAAGAATGAATCGGTTTATGCTTAACCAAAGTATTACTAATTATGAAGTAGCAAAACTTCAGAAGTTTTAATTACAGTCCCCTAATATAACACATCCCACTAATTTTGTCTCTTAATGTGAAGCTAGGCGTCAGGCTATGGCATGATTACTTTGCAGGGCAGAGGAATTAAATGTGCTGTGGGCTTCATACTCTTCTGGACCTAGAACTTAAATATTGAGTGGTGTCATTTTGATGAAAGCTGCTTAATATTTTATATTAAGGTGATTTAACAAGCAAAAAATTTTGATAAGATTTTATGTGATTTTAAAAATCAACTTAAATGTTTGGAGTTTGGATTATTATACTCTTATTTTTTGCCACATCAATAAGTAAGACTCAATGTATAATAAGAGTATATGTAATGTACTAGATAAGCCACTTTTATATACACTATTATAATAATATAATAGCTAAGCCACTTTCTATATACAGAATGCAAATGGTGTGGCAGGTGCTGCAGATTTCCTTCTCTCCCTTTCTTTTTTACTAACAGAATCATGGTTTCAGGGAAGGGACAGAAGAAATGTGTTCAGCTAAAAACCTTGCCTTTTAGAAATTTAAATACCAATTGGATATTAGAAGAAATTAAAGAATAATTATATTTTTTCCCTTGAGATGTGATAACCTAATTGTAGTTAGTTTAGAAAGCCCTTATCACATAGAGAAACCTACTGAGATATTTATGGGTGAAAGTATAATATTTGATGTCTGAGATTCTCTTCAAAATAATATGGTATGTGAAAGTAGATAAAAATAAAGATGAAGTGATATGGGCCAGGAGTTGATAATAGAAGGCAGGTTATGAATGCATGACAGTTAATTATTCTATTATGCCTAATTTTATATATGTTTGAAATTTTTTATTATAAAAAAATAGGCAACACACTGAAAAAGCACTTTATCTTGGAACACTGAAAAAATAAAATAAAATAAAATAAAATAAAAAAATAAAAAAAGCACACATTGAGATTTTTACAACGTCATTTTAAATTAGTAAAACAAAACAAAACCAAGCAAATCTCACTTCCCCAAACTCTTGTATAACTAGATGTAACCAGGTGACAAATTTTGAGGAAATGCAAGAAGAAATCTGCTAAAGATTTATAGAAAAGTATTACTCCTTACTGCTTGCTTCTCCTTTCCTTTTCCTACTTAAGATGAAGGTCAGTGCAAAAAATTCATTAGCTATTTTAAAACCACAACGAGGCAAGACATACCCTAAGAATGGTGGAATAGGGGAGAAGAAAGAGCTTGGGACATTAATGACATTGGAAAGATGGTACCTCTGCATTGAATCACCTTTTTTCAAGTTTGTTAAGTGAGAAAATAAACCCATCCTTGGTTAAACAACTATAGTCATGTTTCCACATAGCCTAGAGAATTTTTGACTGATAGAAATGGATAATGGAATTCAAGGTTGGTTTAGCATTTGAAAATCATTCCATGTAATAACTGTACTAACAGAGTAAAGGAAAAAACATATGACCATTTCTCTATTGCAGAAGGCATTTGATAAAACCCAACATCCATTTATGAAAATAATTTCTCAACAAATTAGGAATAGAAAGGTACTTTCTTACTCTGGTGAGTAAGAGTGTACAAAAAATGTATAGTAAGCTTCATATTTATTGATGAATACTTTGCCTTGCCCTGTAGTTCCAGGAGTAGGCAAGTATGTCCACTTTCACTGTTTTAATTCAACATTATGCTGGAAGTCCTAACCATTACATTAAGACAAGAAGAAATGAGAGGCATAAAGATTAGACAGGAAGAAGTAAAACTGTATTTATTTATAGATGACATGATTGTGTATTTCCTGATAGGGATTTCCTGAGAAATCTGAAGGATAACTGCTAGAACTAATAACTGAATTTAGCAAAGTCTCATAATATAAGGCTATAAAAGTCACTTAAAATTTTATCAGCAGCAAAGAACTGGAAAATTAAACTTTAATTAATTTGTAGTAGCACTAAAAGAGAAAAAACGTAGGAATTAATTTAACAAAAGAAATGAAAGACCATATCACTGAAAACTATCAAAAAACTGCTGAGAGATGTTTTAAAGTCCTAAATAAATGTAGTGATACAACATGTTCCTGAGTTGGAAAACTAAATATTGTTAGGATGTCTATTCTTAAATTGATCTGTTGATTCAATGTAAATCCATTAGAAATTCTGGTAAGCTTTTTGTAGAAATTGACAAGTTGATCCTAAAATTTATATGAGAGTGTGAATGACCAAGGATAGTCAAAGGAACTTTTATTTATTTTTTTTAATTTTTTTAAAGATTTTATTTATTTATTTGACAGAGAGTACAAGTAGGCAGAGAGGCAGACAGAGAGAGAGGAAGGGAAGCAGTCTCCCTGCTGAGCAGAGAGCCTGCCCAATGTGGGACTCCATCCCAGACCCCCGAGACCATGACCTGAGCCGAAGGCAGTGGCTTAACCCACTGAGCCACCCAGGCGCCCCTCAAAGGGGCTCACACTGCCTCATTTGAAGACTTAGCATCAAGCTACCATAATCAAGACAAGATGGAATTGGTGAAAGGACAAGGATAAGTTCAAAACAACAGAGTACAGGGACCAGAAATGAATCTATGCAAGTATGGTTCGGTGATTTTAATGAAAGGTAACAAGGTAATTCAATGGGGGAAAGGAACAGGTCAGGATATATTTATGGAAACAAGTGAAAGTAGACTCTTGCCTCACTACACAATGAGACAGTTATGTACATATGTACATAATACATATGTAAGAAGACAATCCAGTAAACAATTGGATGGAAGATATGAATGCTCTTGTTGCAGTGGAAGACATGAACAACCAACAGACACATAAGATGATGTTCAATGTTATTCGTTAGTAGGGAAATTAAAACCACAGTGAGATACAGTCCATAGTACATATGCATTAAAATGACTAAAACTGGATGCCTGGGTGGCTCAGCCAGTTAAGCGTCTGCCTTCAGCTCAGGTCATGATTTGAGGGTCCTGGGTTCAAGTCCCACATCAGGCTCCTTGCTCAGCTGGGTGCCTGCTTCTCCCTCTTCTCTGCTGCTCATCCTACTTGTGCTCTTTCTCTCTCACAAATAGATAATTAAAACCTTTGAAAAAATAAAATGATAAAACAGAAAACTAAAGATCATCAGCACAATTGTTGTTGAGGATATGCTGCAAGTATACACTGATAGTAGAAATGTAAAATGGTACAACGACTTTGCAAGAGTGTTTGGCTCTTCTCTTGAAATTTGAGTATGCACTTATCATATAACTCAGTCTTTCTTGTCTTCAGTATTTATACATGAGAGATGTATTCACCTAAAGACTTGTATTCAAATATTCATGGCAACCTCATTTGTAATAGTGAGTAACTGGAAATGATGCTCATCACTAGATGAGTGAATAAACAAATTCTCATAGATTCATAAAGTGAAATATTACTCTGCAACAGAAATTCTAGAAAATACCGACCATTTTATAATGACTGAGAGTATATCAATTGTTATCTGGGGCCAGAAATAAAAGGAAGGGACTATAGGGGACTCTTAGAAGTGATAGAAATTTTCCATTTTCATTATGATTATAATTTCATGGGTACACACATCTATCAGAACTCATTGAATTAATGTACTTTAAAATGAGTACAGTTTATTTTTTTTTAAAGATTTATTTAAGAGAGAGAGCGCAAGCACATGCATGTATGGGAGTGCTGGGGGAGGGGCAGGGAGGAAGAGGAAGAAAATCTCAGGTAGACTCCCTACTGAGTATGGAGCCCAACATGGGGCTTTATCACATGACCCTGAGATCATGACCTGAGTGGAAACAGAGTTGGACATCTAACTAACTGAGGCACCCAGGTGCCCCATTTTATTTCATGTACATTTTATTGTACATGAATTATTTCTTTGTTAAACTGAATAAAGTTTATTGGGAATACTTTTAGGCAGAACAGCATCAAAATGCATATAATATCTTCAGGTTCTTATTATTCCACAGTTAATGCTTAAGGCCAGCCGTAATGAAGCCGATTTTGAAGGTCCTGGCCCTTGTACTATTGTGTATATTTATAGGAGACTGGGAAAGAGGAATCATTGAGCATCTAATTAATTAAGTATAGGGTCTTCTGTATCTTGTTAGAAATTCAGTTACTAGTACCAGCCTATTCTGTTGAAGTACTTTTGACTTGCTTACGAAGCTACTAAAAGCATGGTAGATGGATAAATGAAATTTTAGGCCATGTGGATTTGTCCTTCTTCAGCTTGGAAGAACTAGGTACTCCTAAAGGTAGGGGCAAATGTAAGTCTGGAAAAAAAGAAAAAGGATGGATTGAAAGTGTGTAAATAGAGTTTCACTACCAGATTTCCAGATCATGACAGAAGATCGAGGGTTTACTTTCTGCATATTTGAAGACTACAGATTCTGCTCTGAAAATTGATAGAGCGAAAGTCAACATTGTGTAAATCTAAATACTGGTCCGAGGGATCTCTTCCAGCCCTCCTCTACCCTTAGCTCTTGCATATATGCATTCACAAGCCCAGTGCACCTGGGGTGCAGATTAGAGAATTCTTCCATAGGGAAACTAATGAGTGTAGGATGAAAAAATCCTGACATCTGTAATGGCCCAGATGGTTTTCCCTGCTGAAGCTTACCAGTCAACAGATTTCAGATTTATGTACATAGAACTTCAGTCAGAATTTTTATACTTTTATAGGAGGAGATAGGCAAGATATAGAAACTTCGAACAACCAAGTAATAGAAGAACAGAAGAAAACTTAATTGTAACATGTCTTCAGAAAGATGAAGACATATTTAAGACATATTTGAATAATTTAAGACATTTAATCATTTAAGACGTATTTTAATCATTAAGAACAAGAGGCTATAGTAAGGAATATTAAGAGAATAAAACAGTTTGGAAATTTAAAATGCAATAAAAATTATAAATTTAATCAAATGGTTGGAATATGGTTTCTAAGTTTTTCAGAAAGCAGAAAAAAGGGACAAAAAAATTTAAAATAGAAAAGATTAAATAATCAGAGTATCCATCCTGGATGTTCAACATTCAATAGGGGTATAAGAAAGAGGGTGGGAGAGACAGAAGAGAGGAAATAATATTTTTAATGTTGCAAAACTTCTGAAAACTTAAATGAATTTCCACATTGAAAGAGTCTATCATGTCCAGCACGGCAGATTTTATAGTATTCATGCCAAAAACACATGAAATTTCAGACACTTTATATTTTATTCTTTCTCTTTTTTAGAGAGAACAAGAGCACATGAGCCGGGGGTGGGGCAGAGGGAGAGAGAGAATCTTAAGTAGGCTCCACACCCCCCTCAGAGCCTTATGTGAGGCTCGATCTCATAATGCTGAGATCATGACCTGAGCCAAAAATCAAGAGTTGGATGCTTAACTGACTGAGCTATGCAAGCTTCCCTCAGCACACTTTTGGCAGAGATCAAGAAAGTTCCCAGAGAAGAGAAACAGATCATGCACAAAGGACTGGGAATGTTAGCATCTGTCCTCTTAACCTCAGCACTGGAATCCTGAAACATGGGTCAGTGCCTTCAAAATTCTGAGTGAAAATAATTTTCAGTGTGAAATTCTATACCCAGCTTAATAATCAAGTGTGAAGCAGAATACAGACTTTTCAGATATGCAAAGTCTTAACAATATTTATGGCTCAGTATGCTGGGAATTATACCTTTTTTCTTTTTTTATTCTTCAAAATAATTTAGTTCGCTATGAAATATCTGGTGTTCAAAGGTTTAGTTAAACTACCCCTAAAATGCCTGGGCATGGAGTATTTTATAGAGGTACATTAGTTTCTTTAGGTTTTCTCTGCTCTTTGTCCAACTTGTTTTCATTAATTTTGGAATATTTTAATACATGCATGTTAAGTTAAATTTTTTTGTCTTAGAGTATGTTAATACATTCACAAGTCTTAGAATCTTGTGTTTTTGTTGTTGTTTAGTTGCAAATATTTTGTAACTCATCATCATTTTTTCCCTTGGCCCTTGAATTTGTAGGGTTTTTTTTTTTTTTTTTTGGTGGGTTTTTTGTTTTGTTTTGTTTTTTTGTTTCATTTTGTTTTGTTTTTAGTTTTGAAATATATAAAATGGGAATGACTATAGTTCTCATATTTAAAATTTCCTGTATCATCATGTTACAGGTGTGTTTCTAGATTTTAGTTTATGGTGTGTATTTGTGTTTATCCTAAGGCTTTCTTTTAATAAGCTATGGGCCACTTAGCTTTATTATTATAAATAAAATGTATCCTAATGTCTTAGGATATTCTTCTACTATCTTACTTCATAGTTTATATTTACTAGACTTTCTTGTTAGTTTTTTCTTCTATTTTTCTGCCTTGGATTTAAAAAATGTTCTTGATTACTCCTTTCTACTAATTTGAAAGGTATGTATTCTATTTTTGTTCTTTGAATGATTAATATTAAATTTTTTGTATCTGTTTTGGTACATAGATATAATTCTTATTATTTTAACATACATATTAAACAAAGATTAAGGTTAATCTTTACCACTCCTGTAAGTATTACAAGGAAGTTTAGTGTGTAAGGTACAGTGATACCCATCTTCTATTAAATTGTCTAAACATTTTAGTCCAGTTTTTTGGAGGGAAGGGAGATCAGTTGACTTGACTTTACTTTTTATTTTTTTATTTTTAAAGATATTTTTTATTTATTTGACAGAGAGAAAGAGAGAGAGAGAGAGGTCACAAGTAGGCAGAGAGGCAGGCAGAGAGAGAGGAGGAAGCAGACTCCCTACTGAGCAGAGAGCCCAATGCGGGGCTCGATCCCAGGACCCTGGGATCATGACCTGAGCCGAAGGCAGAGGCTTTAACCCACTGAGCCACCCAGGTGCCCCAACTTCACTTTATTTTTAAATCCCAAATTTAGTCATCACTGTTAGTATGGCTTTTTTCCCCACTATACAGTCATTACTGTTTAGACTGATGCATATTTATGGATTTTTAATTTGTCTTTGCTTCTTTGTGTTTTACATCTGTGGGTTAAATTGCCTTCCCTTTACAAATAAATCCTTTAGTAGTTCTTTAATGAAGATTTGTAGGGCGTTCAATTCAGTTATTATCTTTATCTTGTGCTTGTTGTTGAAGGATGGTTTGCGTGGTTGTAGAATTCCTCATTGATAGTTATTTTCCATCAGTAATGTGAAGGTATTTTTCTATTGCCTTTTGCCCTCTAATGTTGCTGAAGTCTGCTCTTGATCTAACTATTGAACCTTTATAAGTTAACCCATGCTTTGTCTCTGGTTGCTTTAAAATTCTTCACTTTGATGTACTTTGATTTTATTAGTCTCTGTGCAGTTTTTAATTTATTTGCTTCATAAAGTCAGAACATGGAATATACTTTTATTCAAAGAACTTATGTTTTCAGTAAAGTTCTGGGAACTCTTAAGCTATTGTCTTCCTCTGTTCTCTGTATTTCTTGACCACATTCTATATATTATCTTCAGATCTCTTCTAGTTTGCAAATTTTCTTCAACTATGCTTAATGTACTGTTAAACTTATACTAAAGGTTTTAAATTTCAGCAGCAATATTTTTCATTTTGGAAGTTCCATCTGGTTTGTTGTTGTTGTTGTTAATTATTTTGTCACTAGTTTCTTCATTTTTCATTATGGATTTGTCTTGTCTCTGCTCTTTAAATAAACATGTTTGAAATTATTTTATCTCTTTCAGATTGTTCTGTTTTTTTCAAATTCTTAAGAAGCCATACCTTCTGTTTTTTGTGTCTGCTTACTGTCTTTTATACTGCATTGTTTTCTCATGTAATTTATAGTTTTTGATTGTGTGTCCCTCTTCTGCAAGTTTTTTTTTTTTTAATGGGTATATATTTAAAAATCTCAGGTGTTTTATGGTGTGTGGAAGTAAGAATTGCTCACGAGGAATACCTAGAGTTTTGATTTCTCACAGGAGATATTTTTTTCTCCTCCTGTCCAAAGCCCCAGGAAGAATAGGCTTCACTTTCCTGGACCAGTGGACAGTGATTTTATAAATGTTCTTTTCACTAAGAGAGAAGCCCTTCTAAGCTTCTAGGTTCATTTTCAGCTTTCTACCTCTGTAACTGTATCAGCCTTAAATTTCCAGCCTTTTGCCTTTATATATGTATTTTAGATATAGATCTAAATATCTTTCCAAACAGCTTTCTGTCAGCTTTTAGATTACACCAGCTATAAATCACTGATTAAGACTTTTTCTTTGCTTACTTTTTAAACTGAATTGTATATTTGAAACTTTATTTATTTTCTATATTTTATCAAGCATTTTATGTGTTTATTGCATTTTATCTAGAGATTGTAAAAAGTTTTAAAAACTTTATCTTGTGTTTCTAGAAACCTGTGCTAATTTATTTTTATTTTATGTTTTACTACTTGTCTTATTCTACAGTAAGGGTTTGGAAGCTAGATACCCTATTTTTAATGTAACTGGTTGTTATGTTAATGTTTTTCATGAACATTTAAAAACATTTGTTTATTTTAGCAAAATTAATAAGAAAATAAAAAAATTTTTAAAGATTTTATTTATTTGGGACACCTGGGTGTCTCAGTCGGTTAGGCTGCTGCCTTCAGTTCAGGTCATGATCCCAGAGTCCGGGGATCGAGTCCCGCATCCTGCTCCTTGCTCGGCAGGGAACTTGCTTCTCTCTCTGCCTCTGCCTGCTTGTGCGCTCTCTCTCTTTCTCTCTCTCTGATAAATAAGTAAAGAAAATCTTTAAAAAAAAAAAAGATTTTCTTTATTTATTTGAGAGAGAGAGAGGGATAGTATAGAGGGAAAGGGAGAGGGAGAACCAGACTTCCCACTAAGCAGAGAGGCTGATGCAGGACTTGATCCCAGGAACCTGAGATCGTGACCTGAGCTGAAGGCAGATGCTTAACCCACTGAACCACCCACCCACCCAAGAAAATAAATTTTTAATTCCTCATTATGGAAAATAGTGCTTATTCCCTTCATGTTCTGTATCCTAGTAATCATTAGTATAGTAATCTAAAGTTATATACTTCATTTTTACTTTTTCTGTTTTCCTTCTGTTACACTAACATTTAAGAATCTTATTCACAACATTTTTAGTGTGTTCTCCACTGTATAGAAAACTAATTCTTTTTATTTTTACCTTAATTTCCTCACTCCTGGGTTCTTAGTTTCATTTTTCCATGTTCTGGAACATTGGCTTGATTAATTTATTTGGAAAAGATGGCTAAAGTAGTATATTTACTTAGTTCTTAGATATCTAGGAGTATCTTTTGCCTTTATAAGTAAGCAGCAGTTTACTTGGATATAAAATTCTTGGGACATTGTATTTGGTAGGTGAAAGCTAGTTGTGGTAATGAGATCCAAAATTACAGATCAAATGAGACAGAAATTTAGTTCTCCATAATCCAATACTTGTTATGTAACAGTGACCCATGTAGGCTTGATAAATGACTTCCTACAAGGCCATCCAGGCTGGCAGTGCCATCTCTGTCATCACACCATTTGACTTCCATCTCTGGATGCCAAGGTTGGCAGTGTGTTTTAGCCACTGGGAAGGAGGTAAGAGGAGTCCACAGCAAGCAGATGTACCTATAAAATGATCCATTGCATACATCACTTCTATTCACATTTTGTTGCCTCAGATTTGGCATATAATCACATCTAATCTCAAGGGAGTCTGGGTTATGTAGATTCTAGCCTGACAATAGTCATATGCCTAGTTTAGAACTCAAATTCTATCTCTAAAAGGAAGATGGAAGAATGGATAGAATACTGGAAGATAGATGTCTCAACCACAGACATCCAGAAAATTTGCACTCAAATTTTGTTTCAGTCCTTATTTTTTCCTCCTTTTTGTATGTATTCATTTTATATCAAGGATATTACTCTTGTATTTGTGGAAAATCTGTTTTTTTTAAAGTTTTGATATTGCCTTTTAAATCTGTGTATCATATTTTTTGTACTTTTTCAATTTTTAAACTTACCCTTCCTTTTAATTCATATATTTTATATTCTAACACATAGATTTATTCTAATTATATTCTAACACATAGAACACATTGATTTCTTCTCTTATATTGGCTTAACCATTATTACATCAAACTATCTTTAGCTTTTCATTATTACTCTTTGCCTATTCTCATTAACAATTTCTTACGGCTGAAAAATTTTTATACTGCCACAAGGAAGCTTATAGAAGATACTGCTATAGGAGCTTAAGGGAAATAGAGGTAGTATTGGTAGTGACAGCTTTCTAAACTGGATGTAGAAATACTCAGAGTCCCCTTCCCTAGAGTGAATGTAAATTAAACCACTGTGTGTTTTAGCAAAGAGAATCCTAGAAAAGTAGCTGGGGTCATTGATTAAAGAAGAGATAACTAGCTGCCACACTTTCGATGATGGGATTTTATATTCCTTCTAGTAGAAGTTATCTTTGGTTTATTTGTGTAGGATTTTAGAGGTAGCTTTGATGTGTAATTACTTTAAGTCAGTTTGATTGTTACCTAGAAAATGAGAGGAAGATAACTCACTTGTTAATATTGCTTTTCAAGGAAGAAATTCAGAAAATATGTTTTTGGAGAAGTTAAAGGAAGACAGTATTCCTGGTCCTCGCTCTGTTGGCAGTATTAAAATCAGCTTTACCCCTAGAGTATTTCCAACTGCTCTCCGAGAATCACAAGTAGCAGAAGAAGAAGAGGTAGATATGCTTGTTGTTAGTTACAGTGATCACAAATGAGAATGCTTTATTTTTTATTTCATCTATTACTGTTATACTTGCCACATAATTTATCAAATACATCATTTGCATATTAGATTTGTAAACTTGTGTTTTGGTAAGGGATCCATATGTGTTTGGTAAGGGATTTGGACATTTTTGTTAATATATTTTTACAACTAATTATTATTATCATCAGGTATTTCTAATGTGACTTTCTAGACTATCTCTCATTCATTTATAAATTCCTGGGCCCTGGAATTTTGAATGTTATATCTTTAGTTATATAAGCACTAAGAACTGCGTTTTTTTTACTACAAGATATTAGTTGTCGCCTCTCACAATTGAAAAGTTGTGGAAGTAATTGAAGATCCTTAAGACATGACAATTTATAAATATTAACTATTTGGGGAGCACCTGGGTGGCTCAGTCAGTTAAGTGTCTGCCTTCGGCTCAAGTCATGATCTTGGGGTCCAAGGATTGAGCCCTGAGTAAGGCTCTCTATTCAACAGGGAGTCTGCTTCTTTCTCTCCCTCTATAATCTCTCTCTCTCAAATAAATAAAATCTTTAAAAAATATTAACTATTTTCTTATTATTGAATAATAAATTCTGAATTTTATTATTTGTAAAATTATATCTAGAACTATAAAATTATAATTATTTAAGTCATTTATATTTTTCATTATAGAAAAGCAAATATATTATAAACAAGAAAAGTAAAATAATAATCACATGAACTCCCAGAAATCTGTGTGAAATTTGGATTTGAAATTTTTATACATCTGACCTTTACCAGCTATTAATGTTCAACTGAAAAGGCTAAAAACTGGAAGTTTAAAATCACATTATCAAATAGTATATTAGTTTACTCAGGCTGCTATAACAAAATACCTTGGACTGGGTGGCTTAAACAACAGACATTTCTCAAAGTTCTGGAGGCTGGAAATTCCAAGATCAGGTACAGGGAGTGGAGGAATGAGAGTTGTGTTCTGGTCTTTCCCTCTTCTTAGAGGGACACTAATCTCATCATGGGGACCCCAACTTCATGGCCTCATCCAAATCAAATTACCTCCCAAAAGTCCTGCTTCTAAACACCATCACATTGGGATTAGGGCTTTATCATATGAATTTTGGGAGATACAAACATTCAGTCCATAACAAATAGTATTCCATCTCATGGTAGAAGCTGAGAAATCTCAAAGTAGCTGTTAATAAAAATAAAACTTTTGTGTCCTTCATTAGACTTTATCCTCTGATTTCAGTGGTTACACAAACAAGCAGAGGCACGAAGAGCACTGAATACTGATATTCCTGAACTTTCTGATTTAAAAGAAGAAGAAAAGAACCCAGAATGGCTGAAGGACAAAGGAAAGTAAGTTGCTTGAACTCAGGCTATGAGGTTTATAATAAATTAGGTATGCATTAGTACTTACTACATCTTCAAGGTATCTTCATATATGTGCCTGTGTGTGTGTGTGTGTTGTTGGGCAAAGATAATGCAAATAAATAAGTTAGGCAGGGCTTCCTTATTTAAAAAGTCAGATCATATAACAAGGCTCATATTTATATTTGTTTTTGTATTTAAATGTCACAGAAATGGAAAATATGACATCTTTTGGTATACTTATTAAAATCCCTTTTATTTTTTTAAATATATATATTTTTTAATTTTATTTGTTTATTTGACAGAGAGAGAGAGAGAGAGATCACAAGTAGGCTGAGAGGCAGGCAGAGAGAGAGGGGGAAACAGGCTCCCCACTGAGCAGAGAGCCCGATGCAGGGCTTGATGCAGGGCTCAATCCCAGGACCCTGAGATCATGACCCGAGCCGAAGGCAGAGGCTTAACTCACTGAGCCATCCAGGCGCCCCTTAAAATCCCTTTTAAAATCACTTACATTTAGCATAAGTTCTTCCTAATCTCTCTCTCAGAAATGTGTTTTTTAGGGGCACCTGGGTGGCTCAGTCAGTTGAGTTTCCGAATCTTGATTTGGGCTCTGATCATGAACTCAGGGCTGTGAGATGGAGCCCTGTGTTGGGCTCCTCCTATGAAGTCTGCTTAAGATTCTTTTTCTTCTTGGGGCGCCTGGGTGGCTCAATGGGTTAAAGATTCTTTTTCTTCTTCTCCCTGTGCTCCTCCTTACTTAAAAACAAACAAACAAACAAACAAAAACAACAACAAAATCACAATTCCCTCTCTTAAAAAAAAAAGAAATATGTTTTTTAGAAATTAGAGTTTCTTTGATTATTCATTTCCATCTTCAAAAGATTACCAAATTATCTTATAAATTATCATTTTATATGCAGGAAATCCTTTCATTTATTTACTTGTTGCTCTGTGTGAATATTTTATACAATTTTTTTTTTAAGATTTTATTTATTTATTTGATAGAGAGAGAAAGAGATCACAAGTAGGCAGAGAGGCAGGTAGAGAGAGGTGGGGGTCGGGGAAGCAGGCTCCCTGTTGAGCAGAGAGCCCGATGTGGGGCTCGATCCCAGGACCCTGAGATCATGACCTGAGCCGAAGGCAGAGGCTTAACCCACTGAGCCACCCAGGTGCCCCTATTTTATACAATTATTAAAAACAGTGAATTAAAAAAAAAAAAACCAGTGAATTTTGATACATTATAAATGGCAATTTGAATTCGTATTTTGAGGCCTTTGTAGATGCCTATCTTTAGGTTTTCATTATTACTAATGAAACTATCTTTAAACTATCTTTAGCTTTTCATTATTACTCTTTGCCTATTCTCATTAGATGTTACTTGTTATATTTCATTATATAGGCTTTTATATTATATTTCTATTGTTGCCATAACAATCTACCATAAACTTAGTGGCTTAAAATATCACAAATTTATTATCTTACAGTTTTGGAAGTCAGAAGCTCAAAATGGGTTTCACTGGGCTAAAATCAAAGTATCAGTTGTGTTCCTTCTAGAGCCTGTAGGAAAGAATCTGTTTTCTTTTGTTTTCTAGTTTGTAGTCTGCCTATATTCCTTGGCTTCTGGCTGCCAGCCATCAATTGCATCACTCCGACCTCTGCTTCCAAAATCCCATCTCCTTCTCTGATCCTGACTCTCCCACTTCCCTCTTTCTTTTGTAAGGATCCCTGTGATTACATTAGTCTCATTTGCATAATATCCCACCTCAAGACCTTAATTTAGCACAGCCATGGAATCCTTCCTATCCTGTTAGGTGACACCATTGTAGGTTCTGAGGAGTAGGTTCTGAGGATTAGGATATGGACATCTTTTGGGGGAGGGAAGTTTTCTATTACCTGTCTATCACAAGTCTATATTTTTCTTTTCTTATCTTTCCTCTGTTCTTTCTTGGACTTTTCTCCTGTCTGTTACACCAGGGATTGATATGTTGGGTTGAGCTGAAGGGTCAGTTTTTCTTTTTTTTTTTTTTTTTAAAGATTTTATATATTTATTTGACAGACACAGAGATTACAAGTAGGCAGAGAGGAAGGCAGAGAGGGGGGGGGGGGAAGAAGCAGGCTTCTGGCTGAGCAGAGAGCCCGATGTGGGACTCGATCCCAGGACACTGGGATCATGACCTGAGCCGAAGGCAGCGGCTTAACCGACTGAGCCACCCAGGCACCCGAAGGGTCAGTTTTTCTGAAGGTCAGAGGCCTGGGCCTGACAGGTTGATTTCTCTTACTTCCAACATTAAAGCCCTATATGATCCTTCCTTCTCTTTCTTCCCTTCCTCTCCATTTACTCAACCATTAAATAAACATCTATTGATCTTGTAATTTACCAGACTATAGTCTAGGCTCTGAGCTACAAGGATCAGTGGAAGAGATAGATATACACAAATAGTTATAAAATACTGTGTGGGAAGTACAATACAGAGAAAAGAACAAAGTAAAATGAAAGGGGGGGGGCACCTGGGTGGCTCAGTGGGTTAAGCCTCTGCCTTCGCCTCGAGTCATGGTCTCGGGGTCCTAGGATCGAGCCCCACATCGGGCTTTCCGCTCAGGGGGGAACCTGCTTCCTTCTCTCTCTGCTTGCCTCTGTGCCTACTGTGATCTGTCTGTCAAATAAAAATTAAAAAATAAAAAAAAATGAGAAGAGGGTACTTACCTTTAAAAGGAGGAAGGTAGGTTCAGAAAAAGCTTCATAGAGAATATAGCACCTGAGCTCCTCTTAATGATAAGTAGGAGTTTCAAGAGAAAAGGAAAGAAAGACATTCATTTCAAATAGTGAGATAATGTGAACAAAAGCTCAAAAGACAAGAAATAGTGTGGACAGGAACTATGTGTGGTTTATTTTTTACTAAAACATAAAATTTGAGGCTATGAGTAATGACAACTGAACCTAGAGAAATCAGCAGGGGCCTCATTTACTTGGTTAAGATTCTTTTTTTTTAATTTATTTTTTAACTCGAGTATAATTAACACATAGTGTTATATTAGTTTCAGGTGTACAGTATAACTATTCAACATTTCTATATGTTACTCAGTGCTCATCACAATAAGATTATTTTTAATCACCTTCATCTATTTCACCCACCTGCCCTACCCACCTCTCCTCTGGCAGCTACCAGTTTGTTCACTGTATTTAAGAATCTGCCTTTTTTTAAGATTTTATTCTGTACTTTGAGGGGGAAAAATGTTGCAGAAAACATGGCGAAGGCCTTAAACTGCCTTTACTAGAGATGTTGTTGTAGGGGTGAAGAGGAGGGCAACTTGAGAACTATTTAAGAGGGAAAATAGGAAGAACTTCTTGTTTGATTTTTGGGGAGTAAGATGAAGGAGTCCCCAGTTTCTAGCTTGAATGATTGATTGCATGATGCCACCAGCTAAATTAGAGAGTACAAGATGAGGGGCTACTCAGGAGAAAATGGGAGTTAAGTTCAGTTTTTAATATGTTGAGTTTAAGATGTCTCTGGGCCAGTCTGGGTGACACTGTCCAGCAAGTCTGAACCTAGAGGAGAAGCCAACACTATGGAAATAGATTTGGAGGTTATCAGCATTTATATTGTAGTTCAATTTATAAAAGTGAAAAAGGAGCTGAGATAGGCAGAGTGTGTAAACCAGGAAAGTAGTGGCCTGAGGATAGACACTCCATGAGCTACCAACATTTGAAGATTTTGCAAAAGAAGGTAGTACACAAAATACTCCAGAAGCCAATGGAGTAGAACTTCTAAAGAATTTTTGTGTTGTTTCCTTAAGAATATAAAAGATTGGATAGCTTTGGAGACAAGAGAAAGAAGAAATGATTGAAATCTCTCAGAGCAGAGTGGAGAAAATCGAGTGAAAGCCAAGAATGGATGGATTGTCTTGGTTTTGTTTTCCTTTTCCTCTTTTTAAAAGTTTCATTCATTTTTATATTTTATAATAACAAATATTTGGGGGGGAAGAAATTTACACAGCACATATTAAATGAAAGTCTCTCTTTTTCACCCATTCTTCTTGGCCAACTGCTTGCCCTGCCCTCGAGCTCTAACATTCTAACTCATTTCTTTAATTGCATTTTCTTATCTCTAAACTGCCGTTGTTGGGATCACAGTTAATATGTTCATAACTTGTGATGGTTTACAAGAGCTTTTGTGTATTTATATTATCTCATTAATTCCTCATAACTATAGTTGGGTAGGACCTACTCCTTTTGTACTATTTAACAAATGCTTATTGAGAAACTAGCAGCTGTACACAAAATAGCTCACTTATTTCCTATAACAGTGTGACTAGTTGGATATTATTGTTTTTATCCTCTTCTTACAAACATGGAAAACAAGGGTAGAGAGGTTAAGAAAATATGGCTAAGGTGATGGTTAATGAGTAAAACCAGGATTCAATTCCAGGTCAGTATGATTAAAAGCTTGTATTCTAACTACTGCTGTATACTTTTCACAGATGAATAAAATCTACTTCCTGTCCCTTCATTCCAATTGTGAAGGCAGTCTAAGCGGTTTGGTTATGAATTGTTCCTCCTTGCAATCTGAGAATGCTGAAGTGAGCAAAGCTGACTGGGCTGTCCTGTTGGATTGATTACTTTGCTCTAGAAAATGTTGACAGATTGACTTGGAATAGATAGAGATACTTCATTTTCTGAAATTGGAGGAAAGAAAGTGAAGACAAGTATGGATCTAGATAAGAGAAATTGGTGAATATTGTTGGCCCTGCCAGGTTGGAGAACATGAATTTATAGAGATGTCAGTACAGCTGTGTAATATATCTCCTATAGTGTTTAGTATTTTGAATTTAAGAATAGATCTGTGGGCCAGAGTGAGAGTTTTAACTGACAAGTACAGTAAAAGACTAGTAGTGCAAGGGACCAGATTGCTCATGGAAAAATAGCTCAGATGTCTACCCATGAAGTCCAGAATGAGTTAGAAAGGAAGAAACGCCATGAGGGACACATTGGACTAAGAGAAAATGGAGCAATTAAGAAGTTAAAGGGTATTGTAAGGTTGAAGATTAAAGGGAAATTTGGTAGACTAGAAATTTCTGATTAGTGGCTGGGATTCTAGAGTTTGATATTTCCAAGATAGTGTAGTTCAAGTGATGACGGAGGCCAATATGTGATCCTGGGAGTGGGTAGCAAAAGTATTGTTGAAAGAAAGATATGCTGAGTTAAGGAGTGCTATGTATTTCAAGAATAAACTGATAAATGGGTCATATACATAATAGAATCCTCTGGAGTCATGGCAGAAGTTGGGATAGAGACAGATGCTGGGAACCAGGTTTCAAAGTCCTGAATGAATATGAGAAGAGTGATTTTAAAAAGCCAGTAGATGACTGTGACTAGAATGCTATAGGGCAAAGATGTTAGTAGTTCCAAAGGATAAGGACAAAGAGAGCCTAGACAATGCCCGTCCCACCCCCTTAAGTCCCTGATGTGGGGAGTTGAGTGGAGGGATATTTAGTGGAGAGAGTGGTAGAGATTAATACTGCCTTCAGGGCAGAGCCAGGTTTATTTTAGAAAGGATTTTGTGGAAAAGTTGAGGCTATAGGGAGAGACTGGGAGGTGGAGTCTATTATGGTAGAACTAAGAATAAGAAAGTACAAAAGAGGAGCACCTGCCTGGCTCAGTTGGTAGAGCAGGGACTCTTGATCTCAGGATCTTGAGTTCAAGCTCCACAGTGGGAATAGGGATTACTTAAAAAAAAAAAAAAAAAAAAGTGCAAAGGAGTAGAGGGGGGTAGGAGTAGGAAAGTCCA
Organism: Mustela nigripes; assembly: GCF_022355385.1. Classification (NCBI taxonomy): domain Eukaryota; kingdom Metazoa; phylum Chordata; class Mammalia; order Carnivora; family Mustelidae; genus Mustela; species Mustela nigripes. Next base: position 35,833,207 of record NC_081569.1, on the reverse strand, counting down.
AGAACATGAGGACAAGGGAGAAGTGTGCTTTTAGATCAATGCTCAGAATAACACAGTTAATTGACATGGGGAGACAGTCTTTGGGTACAGGTGCTATGATGCTGGGACGGGCTAAAGGTTCTAGGCAGTGTTGGTGTGGACTTATTTCTGATACACTAAAGATGTGATTTGGATTTAGGAGTAGAAAGTGCTGGGTGCACATGGGTGGCTCTGTCAGGTAAGCATCTGCCTTCAGCTCAGGTCATGATCCCGGGGTCCTGGGATTAAGCCCCACTTTGGACTCCCTGCCCAGTGAAGTCTGCTTCTCCCTCTGCCCCTCCACTTCCTTGTGCTTGCTCTCCCTCTTTCATATAAATTAATAAGATAAGATTGTTGAGCCTGGGTTGGAATTTTGACTGACAAGTGCGGCAAAAGTGTGTGTGTGTGTGTGTGTGTGTCTGTGTGTGTTTGTGCGCACGCGTGCACACATGTGTGTTAAAATAAAATTAAAATTAAAACATAGAAGTAAAATTGACTGCTGGAAAAAACAACGAATTGGCAGCAACCCTAGTGCAAAAGTAGACTTTGAAGCTGTCAAACATGGTAGATTGTCATTACTTTGTCTCTTTTGCTTACATATACTTTTGCCTTACTACCTCCAATTAGATAGAAAAAGAAAGAGAAGCCACATAAGAGGACCAGAGAAAGAAAGCTGAAAATGAGGAGAGTTGGAAGAAAACTTAGTAACTAATAACACTGAGAGAAATAGATCAAAGTATGGTTAATCATAGCTCCAAGTACAAATAGATGAAAGGTATGACTTGTTAGAATTGTATCCTCACTAGCAATGTAATGCAGTACAAAAGATAGAAATAGACTTAATAGAGCTGATTCAGAAGTAGTGTGTTGAATTTAAGCCAAAGGATGAAATACTTTAATCTACGGAGACTTTGTTTCATGACAGCTTTCTATATTCACACAGGTGAAAATAGTCCAATATAGCATGGTAAATAGTCTTACTATGCTAAAACCCATGGGACACTTGTTTCACAGAAGAGTAGAGGTGGGAAAACCTTTCAAAAGACCAATAGCTTTTTCATTTTCCTCTGCCTACCCTTCCACTGCTGTGTCTTAGTTTTAAATGCCAAATCTCTACCTTTTGGGAAAATACATAAGCTTAGGCAATTTTATTTGCTCCTGAGAACATTTTACCTTTTCCAGTTAACCTTAGTACCAGATAGCTTTTTACTGAGAACATCTCATATAAAACAGAGTCAAGATGCTCTAATTTAGATATATGCATGGTATGATGTTATTTAACAGGCTTGCATGACTCAAAATCTGTAAATAACTTTAATAGCTACCCTTCTAGATGCTTGTAATCATATAAAGTAAATGGACCATTGTTCTGTGTCACTGACATTGCTCTGTGCTTGATTTTTAGCATAAGTTTTTTTGGACTTTGTCTTAACTTTAGACTTAAATCCCTTCTTTTCCCACCCTAGGGCTACTTGAGATCCTTCTGCATACCTCACTCTACAACAAAGTCTAATGTTACCTAGGAGAGAATTGAGGATATATTACTCTACAATCTAGCTCCCAGCATCATATTGCTATTATTATATAAAATAATTGTCTACCCTAGTTCTTAGTTGGAACTTTTCTTCCTTTCCTTTGTACGTGAGGCTTGAACTCACAACACTGAGCTGCAAGGCCTGAGCTGCAATCAAGAGTCGGATGCTTAACTGACTGAGCCATCTAGGCGTCCCCTGAATTTTCTTTTTATTCTTTTGGCCTAAGTGCCAGATTTTATATCCTGTCTAGTACTCCAGTCCTTTTAAGATGAGGATCTGCTTTGGCTTTGCTATATCTTTTGCTACCAGGCTAATTCTACTTCTGAACCCCAGCTTTGTTTATAGGACCCTGCTGACAGACTAACCTACTCTGCCAGTCTATATTTCTGCTTGTTTTTTTGTGTATGTTCTGTGTTTGGATTCTGTCTCCTTATCTGGATGTCCTTTTACTTTGTTTTGGACTTTTTTTTAAATAAAGATTTTTATTTATTTATTTGACGGAGAGAGATCACCAGTTGGCAGAGAGACGGGCAGAGAGAGAGAGGAAGGGAAGCAGGCTCCCCGCTGAACAGAGAGCGTGATACGGGGCTTGATCCCAGGACCCTGGAATCATAACCTGAGCCTAAGGCAGCGGCTTTAACCCACTGAGCCACCCAGGTGCCCCATGTTTTGGACTTTTTTATGCTGACTATTGACGATCTTCTCCCAATACAGTATACAATTCTACTTGCCAAATTGAATTTCTTTCTAATTCTTAGGTTTGGGTCCATGCCTTGGCAAGAACTATGAAGGGTTAGCCTACCACAGTTTCTTGGATATGGGGGAGAAGACAGGAAGGAGATGCATGGGTCAGAGACTAAGGGCTATTTTTCAAGGCACATCAAACAATGTGAGCTTTATGTTGGTTCCCTTTGCTGCTCAAGTCCTATAAGGTCAGTGCAAAGGCAGGCCCAGGTTTGAACCACAGCTCAGAATACCATATTTAAGGAAAACATTTTTTAAAAAAAATTTTACTTTTACTTATTTGAGACAGAGAGTGCATGTGTGTGAGAGCAGGGGTGGGGAAGGTGGGGGGAGTGGAGCATGAAAGAGAGGGACCAGGAGGCTCTTTACTGAGCAGGAGCCTGACATGAAGCTCAATTCCAGGACCCCAAGATCATGACCTGAGCTGAAATCAAGTCAGATGCTTAACTGACTGAGCCACCCGGATGCCCCCAAGGAACACAATTTTTTATAAGAGGATTATAAGCAAGCATGTCTAACCTTTGCCCCATAAGGAGATACTATGTTTTTATCATACTGAACAACAAATAAATCTGTTCTTTGCCCCAGAGGAAGACACTATCTCTATTTTCCAAGGCTGTGTGCTATACAAACATCTTTGAAATGATTGTGCCAATTAAAAGCTGATTCTGCATCTGATTTAAGACATGCACGAACATAAGATTCCCATGGAGACTCATCCCCCAACAGCCCTTTGCACCTGCATACTTTCAGGACAGGTTTGCCAAATCTGCTTTGCTCTGCTGCATTTTAAAGACTCTGTTTCTGGAGATAAGACAGTTTTCTTATACCACTACCTTTTGCCTGATTTAAAGACGTTTAGAATCCATATTCTAAGATGACTTCTTTGAGGTAATTACCATTTTGTTCAGTTGCTTGTTTGTATGCATTTTATAGCCCATAATATTCTGTTGCAATAGAGTACCTTTTATGCCCTAACTTGTCATTTTGTTCAGTATGTAGTTTCCTCTTCCTGTATCCATAGTGAGTGCTAAATTGTACTGCTTGTGTGCCTTCACTAAGGTGTGCTGCTCCTCAGCTTTAGAAGCTCTCAGGATACCCAAGAATGGGGCTTCTGGGTGGCTCAGTGGGTTAAAGCCTCTGCCTTTGGCTAGGGTCATGATCCCAGAGTCCTGGGATCAAGCCCTGCATCAGGCTCTCTGCTCAGCTCTCTCCTCTCTCTTTCTCTCTGCCTGCATCTCTGCCTACTTGTGATCTCTGTCAAATAAATAAATAAATAAAATCTTAAAAAAAAAAAAAAAGACACCCAAGAATGTTTTTTAGCTGAATGATGAGATGCTGAAAGAGACAAGGACTTTTAAAGTCCTTTCAGGGGCGGGTGGCTGTTAGAGTTCTTACTGCTCACACAACAGAGCAGTTCTGCCTTCTCTTGGAATTTGTGTTGCTCCTGCCCCTATTGCTGTGTCTAGTCCCTACTACTACTGATTTCTCCCAGCTTTTTCCTGCCCTTTACTTCACTTCTCTCTGTAGTGCTTCTTTCCTATCAGTCCTGCCTCTGGTTCTTCTTCCACCCTCAACTCTTGTACAAAATCTTTGGCCCTTTTGGCCATTGCGAATCAGCATGTTTCTTTTTCATAAGGGCACACCAATCAGTCATCATAAAAATGACAGGAATGTTTGCAGTTGTCCATGACTTTTTGGTTCTCACTGTATATACAGTTTAATAAACACTCAGTATGTGTTGAATTAATGAGTACTTTTGCATAAATCTTTTCAATGACGTTGCCTTGTTTGGAACATTAGGGTAGACTTCATGGTTATTAACCTCTCTATTTAAATTTGGTGTTCAAAGGTTACTGCCCTTTAGACATAGGTTTAATTTTTTTCGCCTTTCCTTTTGAAATTTGGCTATTTCCAAGTTCAAAATCATTCTGAAAGCCCTTATGTAAATTCTTGAATGTTTGTAGTGGCATTGAACTTAAAAGAATGTAATGTTCCTTTGGATTTATGTTTTAATATGTATGGTAAACATTAAAAATATTTTAATACATCATATTTCTTGTTATTATGCCTTTTACAGTGGTTCTTTTAATAATGCTCTTTGTAAACTCTTTCCCTTAGAACCTGGGAGAATTTTTCTGACAAAACTGTTATATTATAAAACTGTAAATTTATATGAAAGATGAAAAATGGAAGCATTCTTCATTTATTTTTGAAAAATTTTAAATTTTTTATGTTTTTATTTTTTTAGAGGGGGGAGGTGATGAGAGAGAAGAGAGGGTCTGAAGCAGGCTCCATGCCCAGTGTGGAGCCTGATGTGGGCTCAGTCTCAAAACCCTGAGATTATGACCTGAGCTGAAATCAAGAGACAGACACCCAGGTGCCTCAAAAATGGAATTGTTCTTCAGATGTGTATGTCAATACAAGATTTGTACAGACATATAGACTAATGGAATAGATAGTCCAGAAATAGCCCTCCCTCCTATGATCAAATGTTTTTCAACAGTTATTCAATGTAGAAAAGATAGTCTTTTTAACACATGGTGGTGGGAAAACTGGAAATTCATATAAAAAAGAGTGAAGTTGGGCCTTCTTACTACCTTATATAAAAATTAAGTCAGAATATATCAAACACGTAAACATAAGAGCTAAAACTATAAAATTCTTGGAATAAAACACAGAGTGCATTGTGACGTTGGATTTGGCAGTTTTTCTTGGATGTGACATCAAAGGCATCAGGGAGCCTGGGTGGCTCAGTTGGTTAAGTGCCTGACTCTTGATTTTGGCTCAGGTTATGATCTCAGGATCATGAGTGGGACTCTGTACTCAGCAGGTAGTGTGCTTGAGATTTTTTCTTTCCCTCTCCCTCTGTCCTTCCCCCATCCCTGATCACATTCTCTCTCTCTCTCTCTTTCTCACTTTAAAAATTTTTTAAATCACAGACAACAGAAAAGTACTTTAATTGAAAAGCATCAAAATTAGAAACTTCTGTCCATGAAGGGCACTATTAACAGAGTGAAAAGTCAACCCATGGAATGGAGAGAAAATATTTTCAAATCATATATCTGATAAAGGGTTAATATCCAGACTACATATAAAGAACTTCTGTGGGGCCCCTGGGTGGTGTAGTTGGTTAAGCATCCCACTCTTGGTTTCAGCTCTGATCTGATCTCCAGATCGTGAGAGCAAACCCCTTGGCAGTTCCTTGCTCAGCAGAGTCTGCACGGGTTTCTCTCTCCATCTCCCTCTGGCCCCTCCCTCAAACAAATAAATCTTAAAAAAAAAAAAAAGAAAAAAAAAAAAGAAACTTCTGAACAGCTAAAAATCAAACAACCTTTTAAAAAAGTAGGCAAAGAAAATAAATAAAAATAAAAATTAGGCAAAGGGCTTAAATAAACACTTCTCTAAAGAAGATATATACAAATGGCAAAAACACATGAAAAGATGTTGAATACCACTAATTATTTAGAAAATGCAAATCCAAATTGCAATGGGATACTACTTTACACACATTACAGTGGCTGTTCTAAAAAAAACAAACCAGAAATAAGAAGTGTTGGTGAGGATATGGAAAAATTAGAACCGTCGAACATTGTTGGTGGGAATGGAAGATGGTACACAGTATGAAGGCTCCTTAAAAAATTAAAAATAGAATTACCATGTCATCCAGCAATCCCACTTCAGGGTGTATACACAAAGGAATTGAAATCAGGGGACACAAACAGGTATGTGTACACCCCTGTTCATGGTAGCATTATCCATAATAGCCAGGAGGTGGAAGCAATCCAGGTGCTCATTGATGGGTATTTTGGTAAACAAAATGTGGTATATCCATACAACAGAATATTATTCAGCCTTTTAAAAGGAAGAAACTCTTGTTATACACTACAGCATGGATGAGCCTTGGAGACATTATGCTAAGTGAAATATGCCAGTTACAAAAGGACAAATACTGCATGATTCCACTTACGTGAGGTACCTAGACCAGTCAAATTCATAGAACAGAAAATAGAATGGTGGTTGTCAAAGATAGGAGGGAATGGGGAGTTAATGTTTAAATGGGTACAGAGTTTCAGTTTCAGAAGATGAAAAAGTTCTCGAGATGGATATTAGTGATAGTTGACAACAATGTAAATGCACTTAGTGCCACTATACATTTAGAAATGGTTAAAAATGGTAAATTTTGTTATATATATTTTATCACAAGTCTTAAAAAAGGCTGGTAGTAGACACTATTGGTTATCTGGCCAAAATGTATGGTCTCCCTTTATTCTCACTGGCTGAGACCCTATTTCGTTTAGGTATGTAGAACTTACCCTTGTGACTTAGATGGGGACCTTTCCCAAGTCCCAGGATAAATTCTGATTGACTTCAACAAATCAGGTTTGTTTTCCTTACACTGTTGGTGAGGTTTTTCTGTTTGTGTTGTTTTATTTTTAGCTAGATGAACAAAAATATGTACTGTAATGTTGTTTATACAAGCAAAGTATTGGGAAACAAAAACTCTAAATGTCCATCGGGAGAAGGAGACTGGTTTCAAAAATCCTGGCACAAATTAGAGGTTTCTTTGTAAAAATAACAACAACAAAAACAACTTTGTAAAAATAGTATGTCTCCATTTCTTAATACGAAAAGATAATCATATTGTTGAATTTTCATAAGTGCCCCCAAACAGCAATTTGTAGTACTAAGGAATAAAGCTGGGGAGAGAAAGTTAGAGGGGGAGAGAGACTGAGGAAGAGAAGGAGAGACTTGGTGGTTTTATTAAGGCAAAATATTTTTTTAAGGGTTTGTTCTCTTGGTCAGTGTGATGGGAAAGGAGGTAAACCAGGAGATTTTTGGGAAAGGTTTTCTCACCCTCAAGGAGCGTATGTCAGACGATACTATCCCATTTTCTTTGAATGAATATTGTGCTTGAATGTGGCACCTTAAATTATGTGGCCACCATACATCCTATGAGGCAGATCAGATCAGCCCTAGGATGAAGTAGTTGCTGAGTACAGTAGAATGGAGAAATGAAAGGAACCTTAAGCCTTAGGATAACATCCTCAAGCTGGTGATTTCATTGGGCACAGAGACTTTCCATGGTCTGGACTTTTTAAATGTGAGGTAATTTATTTCCTTATTTGTTTAAACCAGTTGGAGTTGGAATTCTGTCCGTTACTTGCATTCAAAAATATCTTAGCTGATATGAGGCACTTCAGAAAAATAAACTGTTCCCAGAGAATTAGCTTTTCCAGTTTGTGCAGGTTATTTTATTTTATTTTTATTTATTTATTTGTTTTTTTGTACAGGTTATTTTATTTTATTTTAAAGATTTTATTTATTTATTTGACAGACAGAGATTACAAGTAGACAGAGAGGCAGGCAGAGAGAGAAAGGAGGAAGCAGGCTCCCTGCTGAGCAGAGAGCCCGATGTGGGGCTCGATTCCAGGACCCTGGGATCATGACCTGAGCTGAAGGCAGAGGCTTTAACCCACTGTGCCACCCTGGCGTCCCTGTACAGGTTATTTTAAACTTAAGTCAGGCTTAGGTTAGATGTCACAGTGGTGTCATCTTCCCTTTTACTAATGATGTACTGGGTGCTTTTACTTTTGATGTCATCGTGTTCTAGAACTGTACAGTATGCAGTACAATCAACTGGAAGTGAATACAAAGTGTTTTATGGTACATTTATATTTGGTATTTCCTATATTCCTTATGTTTATGTGTTTTTCAAAATTCTAAGAATTATATATATAAAAATAAACACTTTACATTTTAACTAAATCCTTTAACTGTGAACATCTATTTGAAGAGAATTTTGGAAGACTTGATCTATTAGATGCTTTTGTTTGCAAGTAACCAAAAAAACCCAATTTAAACTGGCTCTATGTTAAAGGAATTTATTGGCTTATATGACTAAAAAAGCTAAAGGCATGTTGCATTTCAGGTAAAACTTGATCCAGCAGCTTAACTGTATCACTAAGGACTCAGTTTCTATCTGCCTTTTTATTCTTTTCATAATTCCATATATCAGCTTTATTCTAGTGCTAGCTGTTCCCATGGTGTTAAACATGGTGACTAACAGTTTGGGCAGTGTGTTTTCTTCACTTGTATCCAGTAAGAGGAGTTTTTCCAACTTTCCATTCTCCAACTTTGGAAAGTCATAGGCTTCATTCTGAATTGACCAGTTTAGGTCATAAACCTCTCCCCAAGTCAGTCATTGTAGTTAGTTAACAGGGTAGAAATATGCTTACTGGTTAAACTACAGATGAGTACCCTTGGAGGTGGGGTCGAAGTCAGTCCCATTCAGATCTATTACATGCTGATGTATGTAGGGGAAAGATGGAGCTGGTGCAGCCTTGGAACGAAGTCTAATGTACAGGCAATAGAAAAGGAGGTGAGCCATCTCCTCTGCCACATACCATTAGATATTATTTCTGTGTTTTTATTTCAATATTACATTGTTTTCCTTTTCTCTTTTTGTCTTACTAGCAAACTGTTTGCAAAAGAAAACTACTTGGCAGCTATTAATGCATACAACTTAGCCATAAGACTAAATAACAAGATTCCACTATTGTATTTGAATCGGGCTGCTTGCCACCTAAAACTAAAAAACTTACACAAGGCTATTGAAGATTCTTCTAAGGTATATATATCTATTTATTTATATATGGTGCTTTAAAATTGTTATCCTCTTGTTTATTGATTTAAATGATGCCTTTAATCTTTTTTTTTAAATTTATATACTTGAGTTGCAAGGATTTTAAGAGTCATCTTGTTAGTTACTTTTTTTTTAACTGAAAAAAGAGATTTTTTTGAATCAACAAGAAACTGATGTTTTTTTGGAGACTTTAAGACACTATATTGCCTTGGTATGTATCAGTTGAAGTTCACAAGGAAATTAGTAAATGCTTGTCAGTTTGTGCTTACCCTTTATCTTATTAAAGTTTTGCAGACTTAAAGTTTGAAGGAAGAAAACTTGATTTTTTCTTATTATCACTACGACCTGCACAGTAGAAGGATAGCTCTACATTAATTTCCCAATTATCAGAATAAACCTAGTATATTCTAATTTTATTATTAATATCATGTCATTATCTTAAACTTCAGTTTTCTCTCTCTCTCTTTTTTTTTTCTTCCATGTCAGAGTAATCTGTTTTAGGGGAAAATCATATGCAAAAATCTCTCATGTGGCTCCTTTAGATTGAAAATGTGAAGGAAATAACCATATCCTCCTGCTTTGATCTCATTAAGCTATTAAAAGATCTGACAGTATTTTTATGATCCAGTTTTCCTTTTACTAGAACCATTCTGTGCACAAATATTTATTGAATGAATGAATGGGATCACCCAATTTGAATGCAAAGACCTCCAATGTTTTTAATCACTCCTGCTAATAAAGATAAAGCTGTAAAGGTTTCAAATGATAAACCAAATCACCACTTTGGAGAAAAGCTATGCATCTGGTATAGGAACAATTGAACAATTCCTTAAGTTCAACACAAATACAAGTATTTGATAAATTTCTGTGCCAGTTAAGTCAAAATTTTGGTGGGTGAGACTTGATGCTTTTTAAATTTTTTTTAAAGATTTTACTTATTTATTTGACAGATCACAAGTAGGCAGAGAGGCAGGCAGAGAGAGAGGAGGAAGCAGGCTCCCCACAGTGCAGAGAACCGGATGCGGGGCTTGATCCCAGGACCCTGAGATCATGACCTGAGCTGAAGGCAGAGGCTTTAACCTACTGAGCCACCCAGGCGCCCCTGATGCTTGTTTTAAAGTTAAGATTTTTATCATGTTTTTGCCCGAGTTTAAATTCCCTTATTTTATTCTGTAAGGCACTAGAGTTATTGACACCACCCGTTGCAGACAATGCTAATGGAAGAATGAAGGCATATATACGACGTGGGACAGCATTCTGTCAACTGGAATTATACATAGAAGGTAAGAAATTGATAGAAATGTTTTGAGTTCCTAGTTATACTCTGAAAAAAATCGCTGGAATTATTTAAGATCATATTTTTTTTAGGACTCCACTGTTTTATATTTTTAGCATTTAATATATTCTTTGCAGTTTATGTGATAAAAATGATTTTTAAGTATTTAAAAAATTTATTGTTGTAGAAGGCAGTTAAGACAAGATATGAACAAGTTTAGGTGTAGGAAAATGCTACAGTATCCAGACAACTTTTTTATGGAAAGATGTGTAATAAAGGATATAAAAGAGTCACTTAAGATATGATGGAAATTTAAAATGAACTACTTTGGTCATACAGACAGACACACAAGCTCAGAAACAACTGATCTATCACAGTGTATGATCATTGCTTATGTTTGTGAGACTGTACTAACTTTTGTTTCAGCTTCATGTGTATAGAAGCCATAACATTTATTTTTTATTGTTTTTCATTTTTAATGTATTTAGGTACTTTTTGCTTTAATTCATGTTGCTTCAAAAGCAAAATTTTGTAGTAGTTAGCGTTTTATCTTTAATGCTCTTCATGCCTCCTTACCCAGAGGACCAGACAATTTTCCTTTATTCAAGACCTCGAGGCATATCCCTGATGATGCCTTACCAGGGAATGGGCTAGTCTATAAGGTTTTATTATTTCTGAATACATTTTTAAACTTGTTTCTGACATTTTTTAGGAGATTTTTTTAAACAAAGCATTCCAATTAGATTTATGTGCCCCACCCTTTATTTTTAGTCTCTTAACCAGCTTCATGAAGTTAAAAATTATCAGGACAGGAATGAAATAATATAAAGCATTCTTTTTTTTTTTAAGATTTTATTTATTTATTTGACAGACAGAGATCACAAGTAGGCAGAGAGGCAGGCAGAGAGAGAGGAGGAAGCAGGCTCCCCGCAGAGCAGAGAGCCTGATGTGGGGCTCGATCCCAGGGCCCTGGGATCATGACCTGAGCCGAAGGCAGAGGCTTTAACACACTGAGCCACCCAAGTGCCCCAATATAAAGCATTCTTTAGAAATTGTAGCATCATAGACTTTTTTGAGCTAAAAGTACTCTTCATTTTAAAGATGAGAAAATGGAGGCTTAGAGAAGTTAAGTGATTTACCTTAAGTGGCATGGCAAATAAGTAGCACTTAGAACTCAAGTCTTCTTACTCAAAGAAATTTTCCCACTCCTTATGTTGGTAAAAACTTAGACTCATTTATATTTATTTAACATACAGTCCACAATGCTTTCCTTTTAAATTAAGTTTCCTCAAAGGAATTCTGTATATATGACAACTATAGAAAAAAACACAAACTGTAGTCTATGAATTATATAAAGTATGAATTGAGACTACCAAAATTATTTTTTTAAATCTAGAATTTCTAAATAAGATGCCATTTATTACTTTCTCATTGAGGTAATAAAAATGTCTTTTTTATAGTGAGTTTTATTGAGTCTTTTCATGCTTTAATGAGCTTAAGCTGTCAGTTTATTTGTACTTGAACTTAAAATAACTGCTTCTTGGGTGCTTGGATGGCTCAGTCTGAAAAGTGTGCAACTCTTGATCTTGGGATCATGAGTTTGAGCCCCACATTAGGGGTAGAGATTAAATGCATTTAAAAAGCTTAAAAAACAAAAACAAAAACAAAAAAACCCCAAAACTGCTTCTTACTGAATCCTGAATATAATGATTATAATTATTCCTGAAGTCACTGAAAAATTTCTGCAATCTTTTAAGAAATACTATATAGAGACATATTTGTGAAAATGATAATCAGATTTAAAATCTGATACTTGTCCTGAACCATGTTCTTAGAGGTTATTTTTATTAAAAAATATCATCTAGATAACACAAGGATTTATAAAATACTAATTTTACTGACCATCATTGCAATATAAATATAGGCCTCCAGGATTATGAAGCTGCACTTAAGATTGATCCATCCAATAAAATTGTACAAAATGATGCTGAGAAGATTCGGAAGATAATTCAAGGAACAGAACTAAAATCCTAATGACTGCTGAAGCAACTAGGTATTGTACTAGGTATTGTTTTAAGTCTTTCAAAAATAAATGGAGGCATTAGGAATCTTTGTAAATATTACGGCTGATTGTGCAGAATCACTTTTTTTTTTCATTCTCTAGTTCTGTAGATGGCAAAATATTATAAATCTATAGAAAATGAAATGTTTGATTTGAATGGTTTCTGAATGAGTAAATCAAACTAAGAATGATTTAATTCTTTGCTGCTTCAATACATGGATTAATTACATATATATTTTGTTGTTGTTGTTGTTGCTGTTACTAAAATCAGCTCACCCCTATAACTAACAAAATATTTCTTGGTGTGATGAGTACTAGGACATTACTGACTCATTTCTGACAAAGTAAAATTTGAAAATAGAAGACTATGTTATATTTTAAATTAAATGTACTACTTAATTGAATGACTGACCTTAGTATAATCAGTACTGATATTCACCTAGTATTCAAAGCACAAAACCTTTACTTCTCCATCACACTGTGGGAGGGTAGACCAGTTCAACCTAGCAAAACAACTGTTTGGAAACGCCCCGCCTTTTTTTTTTAAAGATCTTATTCATTTATTTGAGACAGTGAGAGAGGAAGAGCATGAGCAGCAGGGGGTAAGAGCAAAGCTAGAGGTTAGAAGCAGATTCTCTGCTGAGCAGGGAGCCCAACTCAGGACTTGATCCCAGAACTCTGGGATCATGTGAAGGCAGACACTCAACAAACTGAGCCACCCAGGCACCCTGTTTAAGAAGACCTTATTTTTGACTTTAGTTGTATGTAGTGTTTTCCAAAGCATGGATTATATTTCATAATATCGGGTGAAGGTAAGTTTTCTAATGAGATATTTTCTAGTAGCTTCAAGCATAACAGGAGAAAGAAAAAGACAGCAAATGTTAACATAGAATGTTAAGATACTGGCATTAGATTGTACCACTGTTTGTGTTGTACCACAGCAATGAGGCAAGCATTAAGCAAAACCAGTACAGCTTCCCTTTTGTATATAGTAATTATCGCAATTGTCTGATTATATTTAGAGGATTTTTAGAAATACAAAACACAATATTTAGGAGTAAGTTTTTATAGTATTTGGTAATCTGATGTCATTCAAATGGACCATAAAACAGCTTCATTCTTCTTTTTTTTTTTAAACCAATATTTTTTTTTTAATTTGTAAGGGTATCCTAGTTCAGCAACCTTGAGACTTACTTTTATAAAGCAACCTTAGATAAATTACATAGCAGCCTTGTCCAGTTAATAGACCTTCTAATAAGATAGAATTGCTTTTTCTTATGGTTTGTTATTTTAAAAAATAAACATTACCAAAATAAAGATGGGTCTCCATGTGTGTCAAAAACCAGTTTGATATTCAAAATATGTTAACCAACCTAGTGTTTCTTCAGGCTCTTCCTATTACCATCCACCCACCCCCCAAAAAAGAGTACAACCAATAGCTACCCTAAGGACAGAAGATCAATCCTTAGTGGAAAAAAGGGATAGTGTTAACTAGTTATTTATTCATATTTTTGGCCCTATTTTCTAAATAAAGTCTTGGACTATATTTACTCAACAGACAAATTTGTATTCACAAAATACTTGACCTCTTTTGAGCAATCTCCTATTGTTTGCAAGGGACTTTTTGTCTTAAGTTGAAGTAGTGATAGAGTTGAGATATTGCTACAACATTTCCTTTATGTCCTTTATGTCCTTTATGATGAAAACATACCTCCCAAACAATAGTGCTAATTATTACTAAGGCCCATGAATAAAAGATAAGAAAAAAATTCTTATGGTAGTCCCTTAGTTTTTTCATAATGTCAATTATTTGATTGAAATTAATTTCAAGATACTAAGTGGATAATAAGCTAAACGTAGCTGTTACAGAAATGTAAACTGAAGGGATATTTAATCTCCCACTACTGTGTGATTGCCATACATAAATACAGAGTATACCTGATTATTAATAAAGACAACTTTTTGACAAATTTATCTATGAATAAATATCAAAACTATATCAAAATATTGATTACAAAGGAAAGAGCATGACTAGTCCATTTTTGCTATGGATGTTTTATAGTAATAGTAAATAATTATTGTCAGATTTAATTTAAAAATAAAATATTTTCTAATATTCTACTTGCCCTTTGACTGATAGTCACTTGAGAGTCAGCTAGATTCACAGAACCTGTTTTTATCTCATTAAAGTACTTAAGCATTTTATGAAGAATGCTCATTTCTTTCCTCCCAGAAAGAGGTTTGTGAATTACATCAAGCAAAAATGGTTTGTCTCAGACCAGGTTTGATATAATTTTTCTTTTATATATTTTAGCTCTTTACTGACAAGTAAAAATAATACTGCTAATAGATAAGTACTGTCTAAGACCTAAATGGAGAGTAAACACATATGTATGTATGTGTCAGAGGCAGGCCCCTGGCCAGGGCGGCCTCCGCCATTAAAAGATGGCACCTGGCTAGTTGCCAGGTTAGGATTGCCTCGTGAGACTAAGCAGAATGCCCAAAGAGGAAGTAAACAGCATTGGTTGCTAGTGAAGTTGTTCGTTTAGGTGCACAGCCTGATTCGCTCCCTCCTGTACCCTGCTCGCTGATTGGTCATGTAAGCGTATATAAGTGTGTAGACTTGTGAAAATAAAGAGAGAGAAGAGAGAGAAGATGCATCTGAACCAGGGCATCTTGTCATCCTTGTGGGGCAAGGGCGATATGTATGTATAAACATATCCTGTCCTGGTTTCCTAGAGTCAAGGAAAACTAGAGCTGGACAGTAGAGCAGTAAAAACAGATTTCACGTGGGAACTATAGCAGTATATGAAAAGAGACCTCAGTATAGAACTGGGGTCAGTTCCTAATATAGCATGGACAATGGACAAGTGATGATTTATAGTTAAGGGGCAAGTTGGGTTGAAGGCTGGGGTTGTCAGTGGTTGGAAAATTACTAAAAGGAAACATCAAGGGTAGGGAGATTCTGGCTAAGCTGAATTATCAGGATTATTGCTGAAAGCAGTCAAGGTTGACTGGGTATCATCTGGGAGATTGTGGGGGATGAAGAATTTGGTCAGATATTGAGAGTGATAAAAACTGATGATGGGGATTCTGGCTAAACCAACTTAGCAGTATTCTTGCTAACAACTGAGCTCTTAAGGACAATGCCCAAGTATCAGGCCCAGTTGAAAGAGTGGCTTAAAGGAACCTGCTTAACGTTAGGTGAAGGAGAGGCCACTGGTCACTAGCAAGTCAAGTACTTTCCAGTGAGTTTCATCCATGTGGCAAAAAGGGCAAAATATATTTTTTCAAAGATTGATGGATTTGAGAGAGAGAGAGAGAAAGCAAGTGAGGGGAAGAGC
Organism: Mustela nigripes; assembly: GCF_022355385.1. Taxonomy (NCBI): domain Eukaryota; kingdom Metazoa; phylum Chordata; class Mammalia; order Carnivora; family Mustelidae; genus Mustela; species Mustela nigripes. Next base: position 35,817,582 of record NC_081569.1, on the reverse strand, counting down.
AGGGGGAAAGAGGGGGGATAAGTGCTGAGTGCCGAGCCTGACACGGGGCTCTATCTCATGGCCACAAGATCATGAGTGGAGCTGAAACCAAGAGTTGGATGCTTAAATGACTGAGCCCCCCCAGGCATCCTATGGGCAAACGATTTTTACACATACTATCTGAGTCCTCTCAAAAGGACTCAGAAAATTGTATTTCATTATCTTATTGAACTGATCTGGCTCAGTCTCCCTCCCTCAGACAAAGACCTATCAAGAGCTGACCCATCTCAGAGTATCAGATTCGCATTAACCAAGCTCAGGAGACTGAACCAAACAGACTGCCTACTTACTATTAATTCATAAGTAGAAATTGAGTGAGCATGTCTAAGGGGATGATAGGTTATATGAAAATTCACTCTCCTTACAAGCAGATATATGATAAATCACATCATAAAAAGCTGCTTAGCAAACATGTTAAAAAAAGAAACAAGTGCAAAATAGAGTCATTTCTGGATTCACAGGTGAATTCTATCAAACATGTAAAGAAGAGTTAATACTATTCTTCTCAAACTATTCCAGAAAATAGAAGAGGAAGTAAAGCTTCCAAATTCATCCTATGAGGCCAGCATTACCCTGATACCAAAACCGGATAAAGTCACTAAACAAGAGAGAGAGAGAGAGAGAGAGGGAGAGAGAGAGATATCTCTGATGAACATAGATGCTTAAATCCTCAAAAAAATATCAGTAAACCAAATCCAGCTATACATTAAAAAAAATCATTCTCCCTGATCAAGTGGGATTTATTCCTGGGATGTAAAGGTGGTTCAATGTTCACAAACTAATCAATATGACACGTTATATCAATATGAGAAAGGATAAAAACAATGTGATCATTTTAAAAGATATAGAAAAAAACATTTGACAAGGTACAATATTCATTCATGGTAACCCTCAAAAAATAAGTTTAGTGGGAAGAGACATCAATATAATAAAGGCTACCTATAAAAAAAACTCAGAACTAACATCATCTTCAATGAGGAAAAACTGAGAGCTTTTCCCATAATATCAGGAACAAGACAGGATATCTACTCACCATTCAACATAGTACTAGATGTTTTAGCCACAGCAATTAGACAAGAAAAAGAAACAAAAGGCATCCAAATTGGTAAGGAAGAGGTAAAACTTACACTGTATGCAGATGACATGATACTATATATTAAAAACCCTAAAGACTCCACCAAAAAAACTAGAACTGATAAATGAATCAGGAGAGTCACAGTATGCAAAATCAGTGCACAGAAATCTGTTGCATTTCTATAAATCAATAATGTGGTAGCAGAAAGAGAAATTAAGAAAACAATCCCAGGGCACCTGGGTGGCTCAGCTAGTTAAGCAACTGCCTTCAGCTCAGGTCATGATCCTGGAGTCCCAGGATCAAGTCCCACATCAGGCCCTCTGCTCATCAGGGAGCCGGCTTCTCCTTCTGCCCCTCGTCCCTTTCATGCTCTCTCTCTCTCAAATAAATAAAATCTTTAAAAAAAAATTTAAAAAAGAAAACAATCTCATTACAATTGCACCAAAAATAATAAAATACCTAGGAATAAACCTAACCAAAGAGAGAAAAGACCTGTATTCTGAAAACTATAAAATATTGATGAAATAAATCGAAGATAACACAAACAAGTGGGAAATCTCCCATACTCATGGATAGGAAGAACAAATTGTTAAAATGTCCACTACCCAAAGCAATCTATGAATTTAATGCAATCTCTATAAAAATACCAACAGCATTTTTCACAGAACTAGAACAAACAATCCTAAAATTTGTATGAAACCAAGAAGACCCCAAATAGCCAAAGCATTCTTGAAAAAGAACAAAACTGGAGGTATCACGATCCCAGATTTCAAAATTGAAAATAGACATGAACAGACATAACTCCAAGGAAAACATACAAATGGCCAACAGACCCACAAAAAGATGCTCAATATCACTCATCATCAGGGAAATGCAAATCAAAACCACAATGAGATATTACCTTATACCTATCAGAATGGCTGGTGCCAAAGAAACGAAATAACAAGTGTTGGTGAGGATGTGGGTGAAAAGGAACCCTCAGGTACTGTTGTGGGAATTCAAACTGGTACAGCCACTGTGGAAAACACTGTGGAAGTTACTCAAAAATTAGAAATAGAATTACCATATGACCTAATAAATCCACTACTGAGTATTTACCCAACGAAAATGAAAACACTAATTTGAGAGCCTTTTGCAACTTTTGGAGAATATGTACTAAATAAAGCCAAGATTTACTAAAACATGTCTCTTTTTATTCTATTTTGAACACATTTTTATTTAAGAAGTCACTGTTATTCAGGTATCAGTTGAAATGTTTTATTTCTTAAAGTATTTTTTTTAACTAATTCAAATACTTTTATATTTCAAGTTTGGTATTCTAGTCTTAGATTTAAAATGCACTTTTCCTGAGTAATTTTCTCCTAAATATGCAAAGGAAAATATTTTCATAGAGTACGTTGAAAATTAGGAAAATCAAGGGTTCTGGTTCTATCAGGTGTAGTGTTTAGAGAGTTATTTTGATAAAATCCAGTAGCTCTGATATGGTTTGAAAATACTTGGTCTCTTGGAGTATAATTGCAGGGAAAAAACTGTGGCTTAGGTAAAAATTCACCATAATTACTTGAATTGGTTTTATACATAATCATCTTAGGTTTTGATAGTGAGGTAGCTGTATAGAGTGTCTTTGGGTCCAACATACATGAAAACACAGGATTTCCAGGATTCACACAAGGAGGAACTTGTTCAGGTTTCACTTCTGTTCCTGAATTTGAAGCTGAAGCACATTTCTTGTCCTAAAATACAAACATATCAAATCATTCTCAATTATAAAATTTTGGGAAAAAAATTAAAATTAGCACCAACCCTGTCATACCACTCACAAAAATTAACTCAAAATGAATTAAAGACTTAAATGTAAGACCTGAAAGCACAAAGCTCCTAGAAAAGAACACAGGGGGAAAGCTCTGTGATGTTCTTGGTATAAATTTTTTGGATATGACAACAAACGCATAAGCAACAAAAGCAAAAATGACAAGTGAGACTGCATCAAACTGAAAAGCTTCTGCACAGCAAAAGAAGTAGTCAGCAGAATGAAGAGACAACATACATAATGGGAGAAAATATTTGAAAATCATATTGATAAGGGATTAGTATCCAAAATATACAAGGAATTCATACAATGCAGTAACAAAACATAACGTGATTAAAAATGAGCAGAGGATCTGAATAGATATTTTTCCAGACAAGATGACAAATGGCCATCAGGAACATGAGAAGTTGTTTAACATCATTAATTATCAGAGAAAAGCAAATTAAAACCACAGTGAGGTACAACCTCATGCCTGTATTAGAATGGCTTGTGTCAAATAAGTGTTGGCAGGGATATGAAGAAAAGGAAACCCCTTGTGCACTGTTTGTGGGAATGCAAACTGGTACAGTCACTATAGAAAACAGTTTGGAGATTCCTCAAAAAATTATAATTAGTATTACCATATGATCCAGCAATCCCAGTTTGGGGTATATGCCCAAAGGAAGTTAAATCAGTATCTCAAAGGGATATCTGCACCCCCATGTTTGTTGCAGCACTATTCACAATAATAGCAAAGATATGGAAACAATCTATGTGTCCATTAATGCAATAATGGATAGAGATGTAGTATACTATATTCTCATGTATATATACATACATAAGTATTAATCATCCATAAAAAAGAAGGAAATCCTGCCATTTCAGACAACATGGAGGGCGTTATGCTTAGTGAACTAAGTCAGACAAAGAATATGAGAATCTCACATATATATGAATCTAAAATTTTAAAGTCAAACTCATTGAAACAGAAGAATGATGATTTCCAGGGGATGGGGGAAATGGAAAGATGTTGGTCAATGAATACAAACTTCCAGTTATAAGAAGAATAAGTTCAAGGGATCTAATGTACAGCATGATAAGTATAGTTACCAATACTTTATTATATACTTGAAAGTTGCTAGAGAGTAGATTTTAAATGTTCTCACCACAAAATAACTTTAATTATGTGAGGTGATGAATGTGCTAATCTTATTATGGTAATCATTTCACAGTGCATACAGGTCTCAACTGGTAATAAAAGACTGGGATCGTTCACTGCATATTTTCAGACCATAGTTCTTTTGAAACTTGAACTTAATCACAAGAGGAAATTTGGAAGAAAACAAATACATGGAGGTTAAAGAGCATCCTACTAAAGAATGAATCAGTCAACTAGGGAATTAAAGAAGAATTTTAAAAATTAATAGAAATAAATGAAAATGAAAAAAAAAACTGTTCAAAACCTTTGGGATGCTGCAACAGCGATTCTAAGAGGGAAGCATATAGCAATGCAAGCCTTTCTTAAGAAACAAGAGAGGTCTCAAATACACAACCTGACCTTAGACCTAAAGGAGCTGGAGAAAGAACAACAAATAAAGCCTAAACCCAGCAGGAGAAGAGAATTAATAAAGATTAGAGCAGAAATCACTTAAATAGAAACCAAAAGAACAATAGAACAGATCGACTTAACTAGGAGCTTGTTCTTTGAAAGACTGATAAACCCCTGGCCAGGCTTATCAAAAAGGAAAGAGAAAGGACCCAAATAAATAAAATCATGAATGAAAGAGGAGAGGTCACAACCAACACTGAAGAAATACAAACAATTATAAGAACATATTAAGAGCAACTATATGCCAACAAATTAGGCAATCTGGTAGAAATGGATACATTCCTAGAGACATATAACCTTCTGAAATTGAAACAGGAAGAAATAGAAAACCTGAACAGATTCATAAGCAGCAAGGAAATTGAAGCAGTAATCAAAAATCTCCCAACAAACAAGAGTCCAGGGCCTGATGGCTTCCCAGAGGAATTCTATCCAGTATTTAAAGAAGGAGTAACACCTAGTCTTCTGAGGCTGTATCAAAAAATAGAAATGGGAGGAACACTTCCAAACTCATTATATGAGGCCAGCATTGCCTTGATCCCAAAACCAGACAAAGACCTAACCAAAAAGGAGAATTACAGACCAATATCCCTAATGAACATGGATGCCAAAATTTTCACCAAGATCCTAGCCAATAGGATCCAACAATGCATTAAAAGGATTATTCACCACAAACAAGTAGGATTTATTCCTGGGCTTCAAGGGTGGTTCAACATCTGCAAATCAATCAATGCGATATACTATGTTAATAAAAGAACAAGAACCATATGATCCTCATAATGCAGAAAAATATCTGACAAAGTACAGCATCCTTTCTTGATTAAAACTCTTTACAGTGTAGGGATAGAGAAAACATACCTCAATATCATAAAAGTCATATATGAAAAGCCCACAGTAAATACCAATCTCAACATGGAAAAACTGAGAGCTTTTCCCCTAAGGTTAGGAACACAGGAGGAACACTATCATCACTATTGTTCAACCCAGTACTAGAAGTCCTAGCCTCAGCAATCATACAGCAAAAATAAATAAAAGGCATCCAAATCAGCAACGAAGTCAAATTCTCACTCTGCACAGATGACTTGATACTCTATGTGGAAAACCCAAAAGGCTTCATCTCAAATTGTTGGCACTCATACAGGAATTCAGCAATGTGGCAGGACATAAAATCAATGTACAGAAATTAGTTGGATTTCTATATACTAACGATGGGACAGAAGAAAGAGAAATTAGGGAAGCAATCTCATTTATAATTGCACCAAAAACCATAAGATACCTAGCAATAAACCTAACCAAAGAGGCAAAGGATCTGTACTCAGAAAACTATAGAACACTCATGAAAGAAATTGAGGAAGAAACAAAGAAATGGAAAAAAGTTCCATGCTCATGGATTAGAGGAACAAATATTGTTAAAATGTCTATGCTACCTAGAGCAATCTACACATTCAATGCAACCCCTACCAAAATACCATCAACTCTTTTCACAGAGCTGCTGGAATAAATAATTCTAAAATTTGTATGGAACATTAAAAACCCTGAATAGCCAGAGGAATGTTGAAAAAGAAGACCAAAGCTGATGGCATCACAATTCTGGGCTTCAAGCTCCATTACAAAGCTGTAATCATCAAGACAGTATGGTACTGGCACAAAAAAAGACACATAGATCAATGGAACAGAACAGAAAACCTAGAAATGGACCCTCAACTCTATAGTCAACTAATCTTCGACAAAGCAGAAAAGACTATCCAAAGGAAAAAAGATAATCTCTTCAACAACTGTATTGGGAAAATTGGACAGCCACATGCAGAAGAATGAAATTGGGCCACTTTCTTATACCATACACAAAAGTAGACGCAAAATGGATGAAAGACCTAAATGTGAGACAGGAACCCATCAAAATCCTAGAGAAGAACATAGGCAGTAATCTCTTCGATATCAGCCACAGCAACTTCTTTCAAGATATGTCTCCAAAGGCAAAGGAAACAAAAGCAAAAATGAACTTTTGGGACTTCATCAAAATCAAAAGCTTCTGCACAGCAAAGGAAACAGTCAAGAAAACAAAGAAGCAACCCACGGAATGGGAGAAGATATTTGCAAATGACAGTACAGACAAAAGGTTGATATCCAGGATCTATAAAGAACTCCTCAAACTCAACACACACAAAACAGACAATCATATCAAAAAATGGGCAGAAGATATGAACAAACACTTCTCCAATGAAGACATACAAATGGCTATCAGACACATGAAAAAATGTTCATCATCACTAGCCATCAGGGAGATTCAAATTAAAACCACATTGAGATATCACCTTACACCAGTTACAACGGCCAAAATTAGCAAGACAGGAAACAACATGTGTTGGAGGGGATGTGGAGAAAGGGGAACCCTCTTCCACTGTTGGTGGGAATGCAAGTTGGTGCAGCCTCTTTGGAGAACAGTGTGGAGATTCCTCAAGAAATTAAAAATAGAGCTTCCCTATGACCCTGCAATTGCACTACTGGGTATTTACCCCAAAGATACAGACGTAGTGAAAAGAAGGGCCATCTGTACCCCAACATTCATAGCAGCAATGGCCATGGTCACCAAACTGTGGAAAGAACCAAGATGCCCTTCAACAGACGAATGGATAAGGAAGACGTGGTCCATTTACACTATGGAGTATTATGCCTCCATAAGAAAGGACGAATACTCAACTTTTGTAGCAACATGGATGGAACTGGAAGAGATTATGCTGAGTGAAATAAGTCAAGCAGAGAGAGTCAATTATCATATGGTTTCACTTGTTTGTGGAGCATAACAAATAGCATGGAGGACATGGGGAGATAGAGAGGAGAAGGGAGTTGGGGGAAGTTGGAAGGGGAGGTGAACCATGAGAGACGATGGACTCTGAAAAACAATCTGAGGGTTTTGAAGGGGTGGGGGGTGGGAGGTCACAGTACCAGGTGGTGGGTATTATAGATGGCACGGATTGCATGGAGCACTACGTGTGGTGCAAAAATAATGAATACTGTTATGCTGAAAATAAACTAAAAAATAAATTTAAAAAATTTAAACAAAACAAAATCCTAGAGGAGAACACAGGCAGCAACCTCTGTGATTGCAGCCCCAGCAACCTTTTGCTAGAAATGTTCCAAAGGCAAAGGAAACAAAAGCAAAAATGAACTATTGGGACTTCATCAAGATAAAAAGCTTTTGCACAGCAATGTAAACAGTCGATAAAACCAAAAGACAACCGATAGAATGGGAGAAGATACCAGCAAATGTCTTACCAGATAAAGGACTAGTATCCAAAATCTACAAAAACCAACAACAACAACAACAAACCCCAAATTTATCAAACTCAACATCCAATGAACAAATAATCCAATCAAGAAATGGGCAGAAGACATGAGCAGACAGTTCTTCAAAGAAGACATCCAGGTGGCCAACAGACACATGAAAAGATGCTCCACATCACTTGACATCAGGAAATACAAATCAAAACCACAATGAGATACCACCTCACACCGGTCAGAATGGCTTAAATTAATGAGTCAGGAAATGACAGTGAGGATATGGAGAAAGGGGAGAAAGGGAAACCCTTTTACACTGTTGGTGGGAATGCAAGCTGGTGCAGCCAGTCTGGAAAACAGTATGGAGGTTCTTCAGAAAGTTAGAATTACAGTAAACCAAATCTAGTCGAAACAAGAGAAATTAACTGATAAACTTTGTTGGCATAATTTGTACCACCCAATCAGGAAATGTTAGGGTCTACCATGAATCTTTTTGACTTCCAGGATAATTGTTACATACTTAGAACTAAAATACTCATTCTTTTACTTTATGTCATAGGTTACTGCAGTTTTCTTATTTGGGTTTCACCCTCTTCATATCTGATATTCTTAAAATGTGGAGTTCAAATTAGATACAATTAAAAGAACAATAGAAGAATTATACAAAGAACAATAGAAGGATTATTTTAAGTGCCCTATCAGGTTACACACAGGATCAGCAAATATTATTAAGGATTAAAAGGTTAATTAAAAGTGTAAATGATTCTTCTAAAATTGAAGGTCTTAAAAAATTGGACTGTGAAAGTGCCTTGAAAGGAATAAAAATCTACAGAGATCATATTAGTGGTAAAGACCACTAATGTAATTTTCAGGCTCCCCTGGAATTAGAGAAAGCCAATCCACTGGGGTTTTTCAAACTCTTTCTTATAAACATGTACACATTTTTAAAAGATAAATAAGAACAAGTCATTGAGATAAAAATGCTCTTTATGGGAGCTGTAGTTTTAAAGTTAAGGTTTTTTTTTTCTTTTTTTGATGTTGTGTCACAGGTGATGTTAACTATAACAACACCAAAAGCAAAAACCCCCCCCAAAGTCTAATTTTGAGGCACCTTTTTGTTTCTGCTCAGGCCCATCATTCTCTTTGTTAATGCTTCTTTTTATCTTTTTTTTTTTTTTTTTTTGTGCCACATTGGGGGACAGAACCTTGTTTAACCCTAAACCTTAACTTGCTACGTTTCCCTCAAAAGTGAATACAAGTGCACTGTATTATTCTTTTTTCCCCTCCTATCCTTTTTGAACAAAGCAGTGTAAGGAAAATGTAAAATTAACAAGGTACGTTTTTCTCATTTAAAGCCATCACCGCAGTTGTACATCATCCCGTCATTTCATACTTCCAGAGGCAACTCTGGCTCAACGCGATGCATTTACGTCTGTGTAGCCCAGTGGTTGTCTAGAAAGGTGTTTCTTGGAGGTGGGGCGAGTGGCGGTGCGTGGCGCCCAAATTTATAGCGAGGAATACCAGCTGTCAAAAACATTCAGCCCTCTGCCCAAACCCACCCAGTCGTACTCGGTCATTCTCGGTATCTTCTCTACTATTCGGCCAACGCAGTCTTCTCCGGCAGCGGATAGCAAGACGACCAGGGAGCGCGCAGAGGAGCGGCCTTTCTACTACATCCAATTAAAGCCGCAGAGAATAGGAACCATTCGAAAGATCAATCGGGATCTACTAATCCTCCTAATCCCGGGAGCCGCCCTCCGGGTGAAACCGCGAATCCTTCAGAGTGGTGGTCTCCATAGCAACCGGCCGCGGGGCCGCTTTCGCGCCGGGGCCCGGATGTTGTGAGGATCGTAGCCGCCCTGCCTAGCTTCCTGCTGCCATCCCCGGCCGGCGGCGCTCCTCTTCGGGAGTCGTAGTTCTTCCCTCCTCCCGTGCCCTACATGAGGAGCGGGAGGGACTACGAGTCCCGGCATGCGCTGCGGCGCTCCGCCGGCCGCCGCCTCCCGGCTGTGGACGCCTGCGAGCAGGTTGTTGTTTTTAAGTGAGGCGTCACTGTGCTCGGAGCTGTGACCGCCGCCACCGCGACAGTCAACACAGTCGGGCGGAGGTGGCGCTGCCCGTTGAGGTACGGCCGTGGGCTGGTTGGGACCCCGGGAGAGGAGTCTCGGCCGCCTGTCGGGGCCCTGTCCGTTGTTGAGTTGTGTGGCGGGGGCAGAGGCGGTGTCTTTGAGGCAGGGGCTGCTCTGACAGGGGCTGCCCAGGCTGGGACTGCCCCGGCTGGGACTGACTCCGGCGGGAGCAGGTGCAAGGGTGGTCTGGAGCCGGGCGCTGAGGCGTAGGGTCGGGAGGTCTCGCACCCTCCGATCCCTGCTTGCGAACCCGAGCGGCGTACTAGGCGACTGGGGGAGCTGATGGCCGGGGGGACCCTTCTTTCACAAGGCTGGCTTGGGCGCTTCTTGGTCTTGATTGATGAGAATCCATATGGTAAGATGTGATGTGCGTCACCCGGCCGGTTTTTTCAGCAGGCCCCTCTCTTGGTGACGTTTGAGCCCCGTGATGCCAAGAATAGGTGGATTAAATATTAAATAATGCAGCTGAGATTGCTGCTTATACGCCAGGCTGATAATGATCAGATCCCCTTCCTATCCTTTTCCGCCTCACGCGGCCCACTTCTTAATCGATAACTTCTCTCTAGCAGCTGTCCACACAGTTCCTCGTGTGCTCTACATGTTTATCTTTTTTTGATGAATCCATCTCTGCCATTGGGAGCGGCAATTTTAACGAACTCAGTCAGTTATGGTAGTTGAGTGGGTGAAGTTTGCACCGCTTCACAATTGCTTTATTTAAAGACGAAGGGGAGCTTTCTTGTAGCTAGAAGAGGTAACTTACTTGAGTCCTGCGAATTTTAGATTTGCCTCCTCCAATAGGGTTACCTCCATTGGATAGTGCTTGAACTGTGTCTGTTAGCGCTTCATATTTTGGGTTTAAGGTTTGAATCTTATTAGGTCCCATATTTTTCAGGGGGATACAATCTATCACACCTTGGACGCTAGTGTCAATGGTTTACTATTCTTTGCTGAGTTCTCATCATAAAGGTGAAGGGATAGGAGAAAGCAAGGGTATTATTTTATTGCGTAATTTTTAACCCTTTAAGCGAAAGATAGGATCCTAATTAAAGAAGTTACTAAATAAAAACCATTCTTAAATAATATTCAGGGGTGTGGGAAATACTTTTGAAGTGAAAACAGGTTAGAAAATGGTATAATTCTGATTTTGTAAATGAAACTGTAGAACCAGAAGTGATCATGTCTACTAAAAATAAGCTCAGAAGATAGTTATAAAAGTGATCAGATGGTGAAACCGTAAATGGCTTTTTTCTTTATATTTTCTGGTATTTTCCAAATTTTCCAAGGAAAAGAACTTAATTAAAAAAAAAAGGATACAGGTGCAGCAGTTCAATAGGTCCTTTAAACATTGCTTTAAAAAACAAACAACAAAGAACCTACACAGAGACCCTGTTACTGCATCAACAGATTATATAAATAACAATTTAAACCTAAATTATTTGTGTGGAAGGGGCAAGAAAAGCATTTGTTGGATTAAAAAGGAAAAAAACCCCAGATATAACAATAATTCTTAATATCTGCATGTCTCATTTTAATCTATTTTCATTTTGCATGATAAAATCAAGGAGAAAAGTGCTTAGTCTTTAGTTAAGGCAGTGCAATGTTGATTATTCCTGTAAATCTATCAGGTGACAAAATATGGGCATATTAATCTGAAAAGATCTAGAGGTAGGAGAATTTTAAATTTAAATTTATTTCCAGTGGAAATAAAGAAGTAAATCAATGATAAAATGTGGACTTTTAAGGCTTGTTTTCATTAAATCATGTTGACTACGATGTTTTATACGGTACTGATATTTTGGATTGTGTTTACTTTTATTTTCTGTTATTGATATGTTGTATATGAATGGGTAAGAAGCATATTATTTAGCCCACATTTTGTTTTCTGTCCTAAAGAAAGGGTCACATTGGTCTTCTGTAGGAATATTCTATGTATTTTTGCAATTATCAGCCCTGAAAAATTGAGGTTAAGCCTCAACTCCCAAGTTTCTATTAAGTCTTAATACAATATCCATTCTAAAGCTTCTTTGTTTTTTAAGCTCTAGTATTCATATTTTATTTTCTTTGAAGCTTTGCTTCCTCCTCAAGTTTCAGTTCCTTTTTGCTATTTTGTATCTTTTAATTTTGTATATATTGTCTATTGTGTTAGTTCAGTATCTTACTAGATATCTGAGTCCATTTACAGGGCATAAGAAACATAATTGATGAACATGTTTGATTTACTAACTTGTTACACAGTATTATAGTCTCAGTTGTGTAGTTGCATTCTTATCTTAAGTTAAAGATTTAAAAAAGCTAGATAAGTATGAACTGCTAAGATCCTAGAGCAGTAGTTTCTGACATGTAAAGAACATGGACAGAGCAGCAAGGCCTGTTAAGCCCAGGATATTTTAAAACAGAATATGCAGACTCATCTAACAATGCAGAACTACTAGAGGCTGGATTGTTTGCATGTTTATGTGTGGTTAGGTGAGGAAGTTGCCATAATGTATGTAATAACTTACATTTTAAAGAACTTCCTTGCAGGCAGTTTTACAGTTTTGACTAGATTAAAATAAATTAGAGATATTAGTGTGTTTCAAAGGTCATGTCCAATATACTGCACCAGATAAATTTGAAAAAAGTTTCTAAATTTGGGTTCTAAGATGAAATTTAGCCCTATAATGGGGGAAGGATTGGAAGTAAGTGGTAAGTTTAGGAATTTTCTTTCTTTCTTTCTTTCTTCTTCTTCTTCTTTTTTTTTTTAAGGAGGTCTGATATGTGGAAACTTTGTTTAAGGGCCAGTTGGTTTTTTGAAGTAAGTATTAAAAATGAATAAAGTGAGGCAAAGATTTTCTTCCTTCACTACAGGAAGTCAGAAATCTAATTTTTCTTTAGTATTTGTCCGTAAATCACTATCCTAAAAACCTTCTGTCTGGTTCATACTACCATCATGATGAAATTACTGTAAAAAGAGCATTGTATTGGGAATCAGGATGTTTAATGATGTTGAGCACATGATTTGTGACTCTGTCTTGTTTCCATGTGTACATTGTACATAATAGCCAGTTGCCATACTTGATGGTGTATTTGTGAAGCTCAAATCAGGTATGAAAATGACATCACTTTGTAAGTGGCAGAGTGATCTGCCCATGCAAAGTATTATTGGCCTACATAAGTAACATTTATATAAAGTATATTGTGCATTTGAAGTGTGATAAGAATGTGATAGGTTTTTTTTGGTTTTTTTTTTTTTTTTTTGACTGGGAAGTTTGATGGAACAGTGAAATGGTATCTTAATTTGATATTTTGGTAGAGCTTTTGGCTTTTCTAGGTTGGAGGAAACTTGGCCCCTGTCCTGACTGTGACTTTGCACTCTGCTGCATTAAAGGTCCTGAAACTGCAGTGTGCTTTTAAAAGAGTAGTTTTAATTTTGGTTTCGGGTTTTTTTTTTTTTAATTGCACATCTAAAGTCTAAGGAAAATCATCAGTGTAACTTCTGACAGTAGGAGGTAGATGTTTTTAATGTTCTAAATGTGTTTTATGTTGTAAAATGTTACTTTAAGTTGACTTCATGACATTGAGCCTACACTGAATATGAAATCCTAGGTCCTTTGAGAGATACTTGCATGTGTAAGCATTGATTTTTCAGAAATAGTTTGGAGCTTAGATATCTTCTTTTGGGGAAGTCATCCCTGCCTATACAGCATCTGACCCTTGAGATTAACTTTACCTAAGGTGGGCATACAGAACATTCAAGTAAAAAAGTATTTCAGAAACTTTTCTGAGGACTTTTTGAGAGTACATGTAAGTGAAAGTGAAAGGCAAAGTAATATAATATGTATCATGCATGGGTTAGTGACAGCTGTTTATATGATTAGTTGATAACTCAGTATCTTTACTAACATTTTCTAAAATTACTACTAAAAAGTAACAGTGGATGTATATTTAATTGTTCAGTGTTTTTAAAAATGGAAAACAATAGAGGTGTAAAATCCCTTTGTTTTTCATAGAATTAGGGTGAAATAAAAGGCATAGATATGTGATGAATATGTATTTTTAATAAGCAAAAATGAATTATTTTTTAAAAATTTGAGAATAGAGGAAAACAAAGAGGCAAAACCCAATAGTTTTACTTACTTATTCATGAAAGGGAATAAGGGGCCACCAGGGGCTCATAGTGCCCAAGTGAGTATGGAGCCTTGGTCAAGTTTATATATATGTTGTCTCTTTTAGGCTCCTCCAGAATTAAGATAAAACAGTCTTTGAAAGCCAGGATTTTTTTTTCTCAGAATGAGTGTAGCTGGTGAAAGGAATGTTTACATACTAATAGGCATATTAATTTCCCCACAGTGTTTGAATTCATATTGCTGACTCACTTCATTTCACACTTTTTTATCAAAGGTGTGGCTTCTTTTAGATGGAAGCAAAAAAAGAGTACTTTCATCTTCAAATATGGTAGTGGTTGCTTTTGTTTCCTAATTTGAGGGATGTTACATCATTGAAGGAAACCTGTGAAGAAATTGTGTATTGACTCACTTCTTAGTTTATTGTCTACATCAGAAGGTTAATCTGCTGCCTGTAACCATGTTGGTGCCTTTTTCTGGGCAGGCATAAAGTGAAATTACTTCTCAGTTCTAGATTTTTTTTTTCCAGATACCTGTCTTTAGTGATAGATTTCAGTGTTTTAAATGAAATTCCACCCCATTAGAACTAGGAGAGGGCAACTTACTATAGATGGGTTATGGTTATCTTTGCATCCACCCATATGATGAATATAGTAGCCAAGAGGCAGGGCAACCATAGGATCACATAATTACCATAATTACTGCATTGTGGACTCATCAAAGCCTGATTTTCATCAAAATGTCAATTTTCCACTGTAAATTTCTCATACCGCGGATAGTAAATATTTTTCTGACTCCTTTCGGCCCTTTGTCTTGAAGAAACTGGTCATCCAGAAGATGATTGGATTTGTATCAGTCATATACTATACTTAAAATTGGGTTTGTATTTTTATTTTAGAAAAGAAAATATTTTTTCTGCTGACTATAGAGTTAATAAATGGTCACTGAAAATGTAGAAGATAAATATAATTTTGGTATTTTTTAAGATTTGAAAGATACTCTAAAATTTTAGTATTGCATGTCAATTAATATAAATAGCATTTTACTATACATGTTTGTCTTGCTTTTAAAAATATATTGATATTTCTCCATGTCAAAGCATGTTGATCTAGTCTGTCTTTTTAATGGTTGCATTAATTATAATACTACAAATTTTTATTTTAATAAATTCACTCTTGGTAGACCTTCTACTTTCTAATTTTATATTGTAAAAGTTGTTCTATCAACAGTTCTTACACATATGTGTATATGTTTTCATATTCATATGAATATTACAATCAGATAAATTCTTAGAAATGAAATGAATAGGAAGTGAAAGAAAATTGGTGGATGGTTACAGCTTATCGGCCTGTAGAATTTTGTTGTTAAAAATCACTGAAAGAAGAGGTGCCTGGCTGGTTCAGTCAGAACATGTGGCTCTTGATCTAGGGTTTGTGAGTTTTAGCCCCAAGTGGGGTGTAGAGATTACTTAAATAAAACTTAGAAAACGAATCACTGAAAGGATGATAATATACATTTCCACTGTTTACAGTTTCTGTTTTCCCCATATCTTATCTAACTTACTAACTTGTTTAGTCTTTGTTAATTGGTTAGGTATTAAAATAGTCTTGCTTCTCTTCATGTTATTTGGTAGTAAGTTAGAGCATTTTTTCAGTATTGTATGTTATTTTTATGTTTTCTATAAATTGAGTATGTTGCTTGCTAAATTTGTCTTTATGTAAGATTTCCTTGAAGACTTTTCTTTCTTTTTAAAGTTTTAATTAGTTAATTAATTAATTTGATAGAGAGCACAAGCAGGGGGAGCAGCAGGGAGAGGGAGAAGCAGGATCCCCACTGAACAGGGAAACTGATGCGGGATTGGATCCCAGGACCCCCAGGATCATGACCTGAGCCAAAGGCTGACGCTTAACAGACTGAGCCATCCATGTACCCTGCTTGCTAAATTTTCTACTCAGTGTTTTAACCTTTTTCTTACTGGTTTATTGGTATGCTGGAAGTGTTTTGAAAACTCTTTCATACATGTCACAGATATTTTTCCCTAACAAGTGTATGATTTTTATATAAGATCTTTTCCTTTACAATTTCCGGGTTTTGTGTAAAGCTTAGAAAAAGATTGTGTTTACCTCAGGATTATAAAGTGATTTTCCATTTTCTTTGAGTCTTTTTGTGGTTTAGTTTTGTATGTTTAAAACTTTAGGCCTATTTTACCAGGTGGTCTTAATGTTTTGTGAAGCCTTATATTAGTGTTGATCTCTCACAAGGCAAACAAAAGATGACATATTGAAAGTATTTTGTAATATCATGTTAGTGAAGTTTAATGGAGGCTTTGATTCCTGAATGATGCAACTTGGCAAAAAAATTTTTTTTTTTCCTTTGGGAAGGAGGATAGGAGAACAATGAAACTTGCTTTCTTTTTTAATTCAGAAGTATTTTATGTGAAAGTGGCTCTTGTATTTCTGCATCACTTTCATCCTCTACCTTTTACACCAATGGTGGGAAGCTTTTTTGTGTTGTGTTTTGAGCATAAAAAAGGCAGACAGCACTTAGTTCCCTATTCAGAATTGCCTGTCAAATCTTTTGTCCTTGATGTTTTTGGAAGGCCATTTAGTTTTCCCTTTGCTTGGTGAAAATATGTTGCAGGATTTATCTGCTGTAACAGTTTAAAAGTTCTATAGAAACTTACTCTTTTTCAAATAAAGGGTTTACCTGACCATTCTAGCCAGTAAGTTTGAAATCAACTTCCTTAGGGTAGTACTTATATTTCCCAAAACACAAAGGTCTAATGGGTACTAGGTGCTCTTAAACTAAGTTTATCTATTGCTAGAATTTGGGGACTGAAATAGGGTCCACATTGTAGATAGTAAAAAGAAAATTATAAACTGACCTATCACTTAAGATTAGACTACTTTGAAAAAAGGAAACAAATACAATGGAAGGTTCTTCCCTCCCACAATGAACAGATTGAAGACTCCTTAATTCCTGAAAAAGACACATTTCTCATCATCTAACTACTAAAGTATTTATGTCAAATTTTTTAGGAGGGGAGAAGGAGAGAGAGAATCTTAAGCAGGTTCTATGCCCAGCACAGAGCCCAGTGTGGGGCTGGATCTCACAACCCTGAGATCATGACCTGAGCCAAAATCAAGAGTCAGATGTTTAACCAACTGAACTACCAGGTGCCCCCTTGTCAGAATAATTTTTTAAACGTGAATTTGCCAAATTACCATAAAACGTAGTGACAGAACCATCTTAGTAATAAGTCTTTTTTTTTTTTTTAGTGATCCAAGATTCATTGTTTATGCACCACGCCCAGTACTCCATGAAATACGAGCCCTCTTTAATACCCAACCACCGGGCTCACCCAACCCCCTTCTCCTCTCCTCCAAAACCCTCAGTTTGTTTCTGAGAGTCCACAGTCTCTCATGGTTTGTCTCCCCCTCTGATTTCCCCCAAGTCCCTTCTCCTTTCCATCTCCCAATGTCTTCTGTGTTATTCCTTATGTTCCACAAGTAAGTGAAACCATATGATAATTGATTCTCTCTGCTGTAATAAGCCTTGATAAGTCTTAGATGGCTTTTTTTCTTGCATCATTATTTTTCATTGATGAAAAAAACCCATTAGCAACTTAAATATCCGCTAATAGAGTAAGAAGCTATGATGAATATAACAGCACATTATGTAGTCATTAAAGTCATTTTTCAATAATTTTTAAAGCATTAAAAATTTGTTAAACAGCTAATTGGGAAAAGTATAAGGTAGGAAACTTACTGACCCCAGTAATTACATAAAATGTTTGGAAGGTAACATATGTAAAAGTCAGGAAGGTAACAAAAGTAGAAGAGAAGAGTGATACAGAGGGAAGGAGTGGTAGGAATTATAAAATGGAACCAAGGATGAAGATATTCTTCTAACCACAATGTATATTATGATGTCTATATTTTTACCAAAGATAGGTATCAGGAGGGAAAACTCTTCCCATTACTGAAGCCCACTGGTCAGGATAAGCTCATTTATTCTAACACTAAAATCAGAAAGAAATTTCTGCTGATGATTTTTCTAAAGAAGATGCTTGAAAATGTAGTGCATGTGTGCTTACTAACAGTTTCAGGAAAGAAGATAATGACTTCAGTAAGGCTTTTTTTTTTTTTTTTTTTTTTTTTTTTTTTTGGTGACTTGTTAATGTAGATCCAAGGTACCACAACCAAGAGTTTATGTTGAAGTAAGGTTAAGTTGCAGCACTTCTTTGGGGGCTGTCTCTGTTACACAGTTAAGAGAATAAAATGCCTTAGCATATAGATCTAAACTAGATTTCACTGTCTTTAATACGAAACAGTGAGTATCTTCAGTATTACATCAGAAAGGCTGGCCTCCTGATAGATGCAAGTGTATATCATCAAATGACTGCTGAAAGTGAGACGGATAGGTGACACAGAAGCCAGCTCCAGCTGGAGACGTTCATCTTTTTTTCTTTTTTTCTTTTTTAATAGATTCTGCTAGGCTTTTTTGTAAGAGGTTTTTAGAGTTGGGGAGTATAGTAACCAGGTAAGACCGCTGTGGTGATGTGGCATTAGGCATCGTCAATTTTCTTTTCTTATTGCTGGAGACTTTACTGGGAAGCTGAAGAGTGGGTAAAATTGTTGGATAATAGTGCATTTCTTAAGCTTTTCTATTTCAATGTCTTCATTGTGATGTTTAGTGATTTTAGTGGCTCTAAATCCCTTTTGAAAATAGGGTTAAAAAATTATAACTATGCAAAGTTTAACAGAGGCAAATTTAAGGGTGGGTCTAAAATTGGAGCTCTTTATCAAAGCCTTGAACATAACACTAATAAGCGAAGTTACTTAGGGAAAAGAGTAATATAAACTACCATTAGGCAACTTATATGCTAAGAAGTAAGAAGTAAGTGCTGTAAATTCAGCACTTTCCAACAATTCCAATTTCCAACAATTTCCACTGTGTTGGAAATTGTGATCTAGGAAAACTTTCGTGGAGGAGGGCTGAGCCTTAAATAGAGAAATCTGAAGGAAGGAAGGAAGGAAGGAAGGAAGGAAGAAAACATTACAAAAGGTGTAACTTGAGAAGTGAAGACATGGAGGTGGGGCTGTCCATTCTGTATTCAGGAGACGCCCAGTAAGTAGATTACTTTGATGAGCTGAGAGTTCAGGAAGGAGGCCTAAGTGATTGGTAGGTTAGAGCAGGTAGTGAAAACTTCTGAATATCTCCCTAGACTTTGACTTTATAGAGAATGTTTATTCTCAGGGTCAGGGGGAGACTTTTAAATGGGAAGAAAAAAAAATTCTAGTACTTGGAGTAAGTATTATATGTAACCTGCAATCAGTTTAATCTTTGCTTGTATATAAGTGTTTAGGGTGGTTGTTATGTTTAGGAAGGGACCAAGGAAAGAGTTGAAAAATGGGTACTTGTGATAAATACCCTAATAATTAAAACAGCATTGTATTGGTACAAGGAATATAGATCAGTAACAGAATGGAGACTATAGAAACTGATTCATAAATGTATATAGAACTTTATGTAATAAAAAATGGCATTTCAAATCATAGAAAGTATAGAATTTCAATAATCAGGATAATTTCTAACACCAAAAGGGAGAAATCTGGATATACAAATTTAAATAGCTAAATATAAAAGCCAAAATTGAAAAAGTATTAGTAGACAATATATGAGAATAATGTTGTAATCTTTGGAAAGACTTTCTAAGGCAAGTTGTAAAATATAAGTGTTCTAAAGAACACCCTATACTCCATCCTCTACCTCTGCATAAAATTTAAAAACGTTTGTGGTAGAAGGTATTTTTAAAAATTGAAGAATTTTTGGGGCACCTGGGTGGCTCAGTGGGTTAAGCCTCTGCCTTCGGCCCAGGTCATGATCCCAGGGTCCTGGGATCGAGCCCCACATCGGGCTCTCTCCTTGGCGGGGAGCCTGCTTCTCCCTCTCTCTCTCTCTCTGCCTGCCTCTCTGCCTACTTGTGACCTCTCTGTCTCTCTCTGTCAAATAAACAAATAAAATCTTTAAAAAATAAAAAAATAAAAAAATAAAAATAAAAATTGAAGAATTTTAGAAGAAAATATTTGTGATAAGTATTTAATAGTGAATTATTTCATGACCCAATTTATAAAGAACTTCTACAAATCAATAAAGATAATTAAGAACGAATAACATAGGAACATTAGATAATTTACAGAAAAGGAAATAAGGATAGCCAATAAATATTGGGAAAGGTGTACAATCCCACTAAGTTATCTGGGAAATACAGATTAAAATAAGGAGATCGTTTTTGCTCATGAGGTGATCAGAAATTACATAGGGTCATTACCCTCCTGAGGTTATGGAGAAATAGGTGCCCACTATTTTGGTAGGAGATCTGCCTGAACCTTATACAAAATTCTGATCCACTCCCTCCCCACAATTCCCTGCCTTCAGTTTTCCCCTCTCATGCTTTATTTTTGTCCACAGTACTTGCCACGAGCTGACTTACTTCATATTCTGCTTGTTGGTGGCACCTAGAATATGAACTTTCTTCAGAGGCCATCCTGGTGTTCTGCCACCCCACTGTGTTGTATCTCTAGAACTTGAAATAAAATTCATGCATGGCATATAGCACTAGCTCAATAAGTATATGCTGCCTGAATGAACGAATGTAGTATTTATGTTCTCAGTTAAGGTAGTCTCATTTAAACGATTTCTGTAGGGCTGTTATTGTACAAAAAATAGAATATAAAGAACATTTTTAAAGTTTTTATTAGTTGGGGTGTTAGATTTTCTACCCTTTCTTAAGATGAAATCTGGTTTAAACCAGGCATTTTGATACCCTTTTGGGAAGGTGAAAGTTTGGGAGCCTTTGAAAAAGCATTTGGAAAAAGCTTCTGACTCCTCTTGATCACATTTATTGTCCAGCAGCACTTTTGGAACCTTTGCTGACAGCCCATTGGTTGGCTTACATTGGAATTATAGACGTGTGGGAGAATAATGCCCCCATTCTTCTCCAACATATCTAATTCTAGAAGATAACGGTGATAGGAAACCTTCCCCCTTTTCATAGTAAAATGTAGCTACTCAGGAAGGCTGAGGGGTACCATCATATCAGGTAACACTCATTCCAGTTGTACTTTATTTTTTAAGATTTCATTTATTTAGGGGTGCCTGGGTGGCTCAGTGGGTTAAAGCCTCTGCCTTCTGCTCAGGTCATGATCCGAGGGTCCTGGGATTGAGTCCCGCTCCCTGCTCAGCGGGGAGCCTCCTTCTCCCTCCCCCCTCACCCCCGCCCCATCTGCCTCTCTGCCTACTTGTGATCTCTATCTGTCAAATAAATAAAATCTAAAAAAAAAAAAAAAAAAAAAAAAAGATTCATTTATTTATTTGACAGAGACAAACACAGAGAGGGAACACAAGCAGGGGGAGTGGGAGAGGGAGGAGCAGGCTCCCCACTGGGCAGGGAGCCTGATGTGGGGCTGGATCCCGGAACCCTAGGATCATGACCTGAGTTGAAAGCAGATGCTTAACAACTGAGCCACCCAGGCACCTCCAGTTGTACTTTATGAGATAAAATTAATATTGTTGCTGTATTACTACTTTTGACAACTGCCACCTAAATTATTTTATAGCTACATCTTTAACCCATAACTCCCCTAAATTCGGTTCAGCTTCCTGCTTGGTGTTTCCACTTGGATTTGGTAATCGCTGTCTCAAGTTTAATGCCCCAAAACAGTTCACCAGTTGTTTTTTTTCATAGCTTACTGGTTTTGAAGCCTTCCTGTCTCAGTGGCAATTTCATTTTGATATTTGTTTAGTCCAGGAGTCATCTTTCACACCTTATATTCAGTATTTTGGGAAGTGCTGTTAGCTAGCTGTACTTTCAGAATACATATTATCTATCCAGTTCTTATTGTCTTCACAGCTACCACCCTGGATCAAACCACCATTATTTCTCAGCTGGATTATTGTAGCTTTGCAAATGACCTACCTGCTTCAGCCCTTGCTGTCCCCCACAGTGCTGTCTCAATAAGGCTACCAGAATGATCTGTTCTTTCCTCATAATTCTTGTGACTTTTAGTTTCGCTGAGAGTAAAAAGCTAAAAAGTCTTAGGATCTATAAGGCCCTGCATGGTCCATCCCCTGCCTGTTAGCTCTCTGTCCTCCTCTCTTCCTACTTTCTTGTTAGCACACATGCCTCACTGCTGATACTCAGACATGCAGGCTGCCTTCGTTCCAACTTTGTACCTGCTGCTTGGACAGAAAAGCTCTCCCCAGGTTAACTGCATAGCGATTTCATCATGTATTCAAATAGTTGCTCAAATATACTTTAGTTGTTTTTAGATTTTATTTGACAGAACGTGCTCATGCGCCGGCAGGGAGAGTGGCAGGCAGACAAAGAGGGGAGAGGGAGAAGCAGTCTCCCTGCTGAGCAGAGAGCTGCTTTCATTTGTCAGAAGACAAAACAGGACCGGGAGATTTTTCAGTGTTCCTTGCTTTCCTGAACACAGGGCTCAGATAAAGTTCAGCGTAGTCTACTACAAATAGAATTTAAGCCCCAGGAGGCAAGATTCCTCTATCTATTTTATATATTGGTATATAGTATTTTCAATACCTAGCAAGTGCTAAGAACTCAATAAATGTTGTACAGATGGATAAAGGAATTATTTAAAATGGCATTCACCTTAGGCCTCCTGTCTGCTGAAGAATGTGATTATATCAATGTGGAATTGGCCTTTATGCTCTTAGTAGCTTCATAAATGAGATGAGACTTCATGGAGTAAATTTATATCTTGTTATCCCCAGTATGTGCTATGTTGAAACATATGTCTGTAATATGTATTATCATTCTCTTGCGTAGAGTTCTACATATAAAATCTTAAATGTTGTGAAGAAATGTTCCTTAGGATCTATTATGAAGTGAAGAGTCAATTTAAATAATGTCGCCTGTTCTGAAATCTCTGGAGACTTTGGGTTTTATCCTGAAGGGAGTGTGATTCAGTAGTTTAAATGATCAGATTCATATTTTAGAATAGCTTTAGTGTGTGGGCAGACTTACAGAGGCGTGACTGGAAGGGAATTGATCACAGGTAGAGATCCATTAGGGAGCGGTCACTGAAATTGAAGTGGGAAATGAAGCTGGGTTAGGCAGTGGAAGCAGGAATGGTTAAGAAGACTTCCCTGGATTTTTGGGTCACGGTGATTTAGTTATCCTAAATCTAGATTTTTTAATCTGATATTTTGTGGCTTTTTCTTATAGCCAGATTGTTTTTGACTAATGCTGTTCTCTGAGATACCAAAAACAGGAAGAACAGCAGGAAGTGGTTTTCGGTTTGTATAGATTGTATTTGAATACCCAAGAAACCTAAGCAATTGGATATATATGACTGATTAAAGAAATTAAATTAAAGAAGCAATTGGATATATATGACTGATTAAAGAGATTAAAGAAATCGTATTTTTTATGACTTTGTTACTTCCCATAAACTCTGCATATTTCTAAATTATTAGTAAAGCTCTTAGAATGGGAAGGGTTTGTGCACTTGCCTTTGGTCAAAATAATGAGAGGTTCCTCTAGAATTTTGAGTTTCTTAAGGAATAGTTTAGAGTTGTGTTACTAACTGTATCATCATCCAGAAGTCTGTTTACCTTTTTTTTTTTTTTTAAGGGTTTTATTTATTTGTCAGAAAGAGAGAGAGCAGGCGCGCTCAGACAAGCAGAGGGAACTGCAGACGGAGGGAGAAGCAGGCTTCCCGCTGAGCGGGGAGCCTGATGTGGGACTCAATCCCAGCACCCTGGGATCATGACCTGAGCCAAAGTGAGACACTTAACTGACTGAGCCACCCAGGCATCCCACCTTTCTTCTTTTTGAGTGCTTAATATGTGTCAAGCAGTGTGCTGTGTTTGGAATATTTGATAGATAAATAAGCAACTATAGCACAACATTCTCTTTCCAGGAGTAGATTAGGGAAAGATACTAGTCTTTGGGGGTGGGGTCAGGGAATTGTTCACAAAAGTAATGCATTACTTGAGAATGGAAGGATGGACACAGGGGCTTGGGTTGAGGTAATGGGGTAGGGAACTGATCAGAATATCTGCAAAGCCTCAGTTGAGAAAGTGAAGCCTTTTAGGGGAATCAGAATCATGAGGGGAGAGGGAATGGGTGGAGAAAGGATAAGATGCTACTAAAGAATAAGCAGTAGATATACAGCACCTTTGGGCATTATCCAAAAAAAAAAAAAAAAACAACAACAACAACAGCAACAAAACCAGTATGAAAATCTTAACATTTTAAAGGAGTAATATATAAAATTATCATTTTAGGAAGATCACTGACAAGTGAGGAGTTTCAGATATAATGGCAGCTTTTAGAGTCAGTGTGTCTAGAGTAGGGCTCAGAAATTTACTTTTTAAAATTTTGCTTTAATTACAGTGTTCCCAATTCTTTGAGAACTGCTGACTTAAAAGGATTCTTTAGTAGGTCTGTGAATTTTACTTATCCAGACTGTTTCTGTGATGTGACCAATAGTCCTTTTCTCATTTGGGCTAGATGTCAAACTTGTTCTTCCTTCAAGATGAGTAAACAAAGAATTAATCTGGGTCCTGATTTAAGTGGGCTCCTTGATTTGAAAAACTGATATATGCTAAAGTTATTCCAATTTAGCAATGTATATAACTTTATTTTGAAATGTTGGCTTTGTTAATTTCATCACCTGAGTTATTAGATTACTTTGTTAGAAAACAAATGCTAGGAACTATTTAAAAGGAATGTTTAATAGAAGTTACCAAGAGGAGGGTAGGAGATATATACATTAAATACCTCTGATTGGGTTTGGTAATTCACAAATTTTGGAGGGTTATTAACAAAATAAAGCACTGGTAAGTCTCGGGGTGAGACGGAGCAGCAGTGAGAATGTGAGTTTATAGAAGAGGTTCGAATCTTTCACATGGTGGAGAAAGAATGCTTTTTAGGCTTCAACCAGTTTTCTTTATTTTACTTCTTGTTCCATATAGAATGGTTTTTCCAACTACTCAGTCACTTAAACCAGACACCTGCGAGTTATCCTACCAACACTCTCTCCCTCTTATGTGTCTGGTTATTCAGTCCTTTTTAAAAAAATCTTTCGTGTCTTCTAAAATCTTTCCACCCCCTCCCGTCTGCTTTGTTTTCTCCCCCTCATCAGTCCTGGTTAAATGTAGGTGCTTATCTTCTCCAAGGAGTATTGCGCTGATGGCTTGTATCCCGCACATTTAGGGCTCTTTAATTGCTTCCTCATCTTAATATATGCACTTTTAAAGATTCATATCTGATTTTCTTTTAATATTCCACTCATACTAGGTTAATTGCCTTGGTTAGAACTTTCATATTTAATTGTCTCTGCCTTGTTTTTGCTCTCTAATGCTTTTTCTGTTCTTTTGGGGAATCCCGCCAGTGTCATTTTTTTAAATGGGGAAACAGAACTTTACCTTTTGTGATTTCTTAATTTTTAAATTTTAGCAATTAATTCAGGTAAAAAAATGGTCTCTCATATGTCTTAAACATTGCAACCTCCTTTATATTTGTATTATCTATATTATTATATTATTTATAATCACTTATATTATTTATTCTATTCATTCATTGACCATTCTCCTTTCCTCCTGCTCAGTCTTCGTGTGGTCTCATATGTTACCCATGATTTTCAAATTGTTGTAAAAGAATTTAAGTACAAATAGTAATGTATCAAACTTTTTTTTTAACTCATAAAAACTAGTTCAATGAGGAATTGGGAGTTATATAGTCAATTTAATGAGGAATGCTGAAATAAAATTACTAAGACATAAAAATTGGTTAATACCCAAAGGTATACAGACTATAGCCTTTGGGATAGTCTTCTGTGCTAAGAAGGAAAACATGTATTGTATTGTAATAGTTTACCTTTAAATTTATAGTTATAAACTGTCTGGGCCCTAATCAGTTATAAGTAAGAAATCATGTAATTGAGTGATCTCAGGTGAACTTTAGCATGACAGTAAAATTCACAGTCATCTTTATGTCTTATTTTAGATTTTGAATAATTTGTTTGAAAACATGCTAATTTTTATATTCTTAGTGACCAAGAACCTTCTCATTTTATTTTATTATTATTTTTAGGGGAGAGAGGGACAAAGGGAGAGAGAATCTTAAGCATGCTCCATGCCCAGCATGGAGCCCAATGCAGGGCTCAATCTCATGATCCTGAGATCATGACCTGAGCTGAAATCAGGAGTCTGATGTTTAACTGACTGAGCCACCCAGGCACCCCAACACCTTCTCCTTTCAAAATGTTAATTTTTTCAGAGTCACTGATGGAAGATTTAGACCAATATTTTTTGCCCTGTTCTTATTTGACCACTGGTTCCATATTAAATTTTCTGCAGTAGAGCTTTCAATTAAAACACCAGCCATCAAGTTGGGTTTAATGTGTTCTCAATGTATGTACAATAATAGAAGTATTTATAGGACTTAAATGTATAGAACAAAGCCAGTAAGATTCCATTTAATTAGCTTGGTTTTGATGTTTAAATAGGAGCTTCAGATAGAAAGGAGAAAATAAACCAGGTAGAATGACCAGGATATTTGCTGGGTTAGGACTTAAGTCTAGGTTATTGTCAATGACCACAAGTTTCTAACCAATTTCTAGTCTTCTCCCCCCATTTTAATTTAGGTGGAGTATTGCTGACACCGTTATTTTCATAAAAACTGTGATCATGTTTCTGCCCTGCTTGAAAAATCTCAATTGCTTCATGTTGCCAACACAATAGACTTCATTTTGCTTGGCCTGGGAGCTCTTCCACTCTCCTATTTGGTCTCTCAACCCTTGATTTACCCACACATTCAAATTGCCTTCTCCTTTCCCTTCTGTCCTGTGTGGCCAAATCCTTCTTTCATATTCAGCTTGTTTATTTCTACAGTGTGACTGTTTGTACTATTCTAGCTCAGGAGGATGTCTTCGAAGTTTGGTTCTATTTGTTCATCCAGGTATGCAGTTAATAGATCCTGTATGAGAAATCTATGGGTGGGTTGTCTCAGTTTCACCTGGAAGGCAGGCAGTAAGCTACTTTTCCTGCTTGGGCACATATAGTGCTTCCTATAGAATTTTTTGAAATGTACCCCACATGACAATATGTTTTTGTATTTGTAGACCTGAAAAATGTCTGAAAATTCCAGTGACAGTGATTCATCTTGTGGCTGGACTGTCATCAATCATGAGGTATGTTGTTTAATACTTTTTATAAGGCCATTTGTAATACTACAGTGTATCACCTGGGTTTTTTGAAGGCCAGTGTTTGCTGCATTGAAGCCTGA
Organism: Mustela nigripes; assembly: GCF_022355385.1. Lineage (NCBI taxonomy): Eukaryota > Metazoa > Chordata > Mammalia > Carnivora > Mustelidae > Mustela > Mustela nigripes. The sequence continues at coordinate 35,790,247 of NC_081569.1, read as the reverse complement.
GGTTCCATTGTCTTTAGCTTGGACATTTTACCACCCACATTAAACTTTACTGCTGAAAACTCTTCATTCATGAGCCAGCGTCTTCTGCATTGTTATGTGGTACATTTCTCAGCTTCGAGAAAGTAGGCAAATATTTGTTGAGGGTTTATTATTGTTTTGGCCCTGTACTTTTATCTATAATCTCATAGAATTTTAAATAACCTCTGTGGTATAGATTTGCATTCTCATTTCATAGTTGAGGAAACTAGAACTTAGAGAGGGTAATTAATTTACCCAAGATTATGTAACTAGAAAATATCAGAGCCTGCATTTAAACCAGAAAGGAGCATGGGGAACATGTGTTCTACTTTGGATATGTTATGCTACATTATGTTGCTAACAGAACTTGATTGAAAAAGGACTATGGCTAGAACGCTTTCAAAAAAGGAGTTTTGTTAAGGAAGTATGATGTTACATGACTAGTATATAATAAGCATTAATTTATTTTCCACACTGGTAACATACGTTTACTATAGAAAAATCATAAAAATACTGATGAGTAGAAGCAATAAGTTAAAAATCATCTATATCGTAAAGTTTTAATGGATTTTTCTATAGATTACCTGTTTGTTTTTAGGGGCTCTTAGCCTTGTCTTGTTTTCCTTGATTAATAAAAAGTTTAAGTGGTAATTTTTAGAATTACTTTGATAATTTAAGATTTAGACATGGCTAGTTATGTCTTCTTAAAATCAACATTGACCAAAAAATGATTTTTCTGCAGTAAAATTTGAAAATTTAATAGCAGCTCTACCAATTGAGATTGGGGTGGTTTCTTTTTTCTTTTTTTAATTAGTGATTTTTCTATTTTTAGCCTGTTTTCTATGAAGTAGATCAACTCCCATAGCAATAAATTCTCCTTCAAGGATAATTAACAGTATAGGAGCAAGGAAGCTGTGGGAGTCTTGTGATTCTGTAGTATGAAGCAAGATAGTAAACCTCTCTGGCATTTAGCCAAGTGTGTCAATAGGGTATTCTGTATTAGAGATATCTGGTCATAGAGTAGATCATACTTGTGTTTTTATCCCTCTTCCTTATCTAGTTTGCAGGTTCTACTGCTAATGTCTAATAGATGTGTTTCCTTTTCCTTTCTCATTGCTATTTTAGGACAGTACTGATCTCCCCTGCAGTCCCCAGTTCAGCCCTAACCTTGCCTGTTTCTTTTTCCTGCCACTGTAGGCAATCCCATGGTCTTAACATTCAGAGTTCTCTTTAGAATTCAACTCAAAACATACTCCTTTGATGAATTCTTTTAATTTTTGCTGTTTCAAGTTATATATATCAGGAGAACTTAGACCTTTGATTTCATGGATCAGTAAACTACAAGAAAGATTGGGAGAAGGATATGGGGACAAACAGAAGGAGCTTAGTGGCTAACTTTATTTTGCTAATAAGATATGAGGAGAAAAAAAACTGTAAGATCCACTGTATTATTACACAGAAGACAGTCTGACATCAAAGTAGGAAGGGCAACCTTGGAAGAATAAAGAATACTCTATAAAATTGTGTAGGGAAAGTTTACTCCATTAATCCCATAGTTCATTTTAATCCTTGCCCTTAGACTTTTTTAGTTCTACATTGTCATAGTAAATAGTTATTTGAATGTGAAAGTTTCTCTGAATAGGCTGTAAATTTGAATTTTGGATTTGAATTTTTTATATTTCATAATACATAGCAAAATGCCTTGCATAGTACCTTCATAAATGTTGGGTAGAGGTAAAATAACAGAAGCAGCTAAAGTTTAGTTTAAAAACTTATCCTCTGGGATCAAATTTATTGCTTGGGCATATAAAATAGAGTAGAGGGTTTGACTTGGCTAACTTCTCTTAGAATCTAAGCCTGCGATTCCATTCTGCCATTTCATTGCCATAGACCTTTATGGACTAAATTGAATAAAAGGTAGTCAGATTAGATACTGCTCCCTTCGGAGAATGGCAGTATCTAGGACTTTGGCCAGTGGAAGTATCTACATGTAGTAATAATCAACTTTGAGTGGCTGATAGACATAGAACTGATTATCGTTTTTTTCTTAGGGGTCTGATACAGAGATGGTGAATTCTGAACATGGTACAACTAGTGACAGCTGTGAGCTCACTCCAGAATGTACATCTTTAGAGCAAGAGGAGCTACAAGTATTGCAGCCAGAGCAGGGAGGTAAGATACGAAAAAGAGTCTGGTTTGTTTGTTTGTTTGTTTGTTTGTTTTAAAATAATAATAGAATGTGGAAACGACAGTACGAGTCTTGCCTTTTTTCTAGGTGGGCAGCCTTTCTAGCTAATCTAAATGATCAGGTCGCTGAATGACTAGAATTTTGGTGTGGATTAGGTAGTGGTACTGACCTGTCCAGGGGTTTGCTTATTGATAGCTGTAGTGTGTTATTTAGGCGTCTGTATAACTCTTTCATACTACACTTGTAACCGGTAACTAAATATTGCTAATCTTGATTAAGACTAGTGATGTACAAAATAATTAGTCATAAGGGATTTACTAAACTCAGATTCTTTAGTTATCTGTCATCACACTTCACATTACTTTTGGTTAGAGGTGGTAAAAGGCATTTAACTGCCGTACTCTTCATTTTTAAATTACGTCTTAAGCTTCTTTAAAAACTGCATTGTAAATGTAAACAGAACATTTCCTCAGGAGAATAAAGTATATGGGTCATGGCTAGAAATACCATAGATTATATCTGTAAATCTTGTTTTCAGCCTGTGTATTGATTATTCTCCTTTGAACAGTGATTCTTATCTTTGATAGGTCAGAGATCTCCTTCAGAATCTGAAAGCTGTGAATGTTTTCTCCCAAGAAATGCCCATACTCACATATGTAAAAGGAGTTTTACTCCTTGGGAGTCCTTGGACCCAAGTACATCTTCTTTGAAGTGTCTTAATTTCAGATTAATATGCTGCTAGGGGCTTTCTAACACATATGAATGGGGTAATTTTTCTCTTTTTTTCTCCCTTTTTTTTTTTTTTTTTGGAGGGGCTGAATTATATAAGAAATACACATTCATGACAAAAAAAATAATGAGCAAAAAAAATTTTAAGTCACCTTTAATTCTTTTTATCTGGTGATAACTGCTGTTAACATTTAGTATATGTTCTTTGTTATGCATAAAATTTATATATGTTTATCACGTTTTAATATTTTTAACTTCAATTTTATAGACTTTTTCATTTAAAATATGATTTTATAAACTCCAGTTGGTTTTTTTGGTACATTTTTCCTTTGAGGAGTTTTTTATAAAATACATTTGCAATAGTGACATTATTTTGCTTTCCTGTGTTCTTTTGTATCCTTTTAATAATCCTTTTTATTGCAAAAAATTCATAATTTGAAGATAGTTTTGATTTTTCTGTTACCAAGCATTAACAGTCATTAGAATAGTGCTACTTTTAGGAATGTAGGAAATGTAACATCAGACGTCTGAAAATTGGTTTTCCATATTAACAGGTATTTACAGGCACACTGGATTCGGTACTTTTGTATTGTAAAGATTATGTTTACTTAGAGATTTATATTGTTTTTTTAGTAGATACTAAAGGAATTCAATATCTAAAGTTATCCTCTGACAATTTCAAATAATTATATTTAAAATATAAAGATCTTTTTAGCAGCAGTTTGCAATTTCAGTTAAGAGAAATATTTTACTAGGAGTATTTTTATCCATTGCTATCTCTTCTGAAGGAATGAATTATTTCAGTAAAGAAAGTGTTAATATAAAATACTTTAAAAAATACATTTTGGATTATGTTGAAAGTACTATATATAAGCCAATTGCGAGAGAACTTTTTAGCAACTGTAGTATATGTTAATTAATTAAATCTACTTCAAAAAATAGGACTAGATTTTATGTACTCAGATTATAATCTGTGTGGACTACAAAAACTCAATTAAGTGTAACTGATTGAATTGATCTTTGCTTTATATCAGAGAGTAGCCAGAATGACACAGTGTTAATGGGAGAAACTGCTTATCCAGCTTTGGAGGAAACAAAGTCAGCACTTGAGGTAAACTTGTGTTGTACTCTGTAGATACATGATAAGCAATATTCTTTAGTGAATACTAAGGAATAATTAAAGCTTCCATTTCTAGTTGTGCGTTCTTTTCCTCTTCGAATTACTAATAACTTTTATTAAAAATTTTGAGATTCCATAGATTGGTCACTTTTATTATTAGAGTTTAGCTTCTGTCTTCTAAACTCTTAAGTGAGATGTCTTTTAATTTATCGAAGTAATTACAAAAGAATTTCTTTTCATTTACCCTCTAATAAATTTTTTTGCAAATAGATTACATTCTTGAATTATGTAGAGAAATAATTTATTAGGGTTTATCAAAAAAGGAAGATTCATTTTTAAATTTGAGAACAACCTAAATCTTGTTTTTTGATGTTTTACTTGACTTCTTTTTTTTTCTTTTTAAAGATTTAATTTATTTTTTGACAGAGAGAGAGATCACAAGTAGGCATAGAGAGAGGGGGAAGCAGGCTCCCCGAAAAGCAGAGAGCCCGATGCGTGGCTCGATTCTAGGACCCTGAGATCGTGACCTGAGCCAAAGGCAGAGGCTTTAACTCACTGAGCCACCCAGGCACCGCTTTACTTGACTTCTTGATAAAACTAGATGATTTTTACATGGCATAGCTATTGAAGTTTATTACATATATAACCATGGAAATTTGTTATGAGTCTTATGGGCTTCCTGACTACAGAGTTATGGTCAAATAAACCCATGGGATTAGTGAGAAATGAATCCTCTCTTTTCTGTTGTCCTTGATTTTAATAGTGGGCTTCTTATCTTCTGCAGCCTACAATGATTAGGCAGCAGTGTATTCTAATTCTGAAAGACTGGTCAAGGTGTTCGATGGTGATTTGAACTAAAAGATGAGCCTGCTATTGTCATCTTTGTCTTTTGGGCAGGATTCCTATATCTTTTATTTTAAGCCCAAATTACCACAGTACTTAAGTACTGTTGTATACTTTGAGCTACGTAGAAAATATAAGGCTCTCAAAAAATTGTTGAATTACTGTCTTTACAATTATTCCTCAGAGAGAAGAAGCAAAGTCATCTGAAGACAATGTCTATTTTGGAACTGTCAGTGATGATTCTGATATTGTTACCCTTGAGCCACCTAAGTTAGAAGAAACTGGAAATCCGGAAGCTCTAATTGTTGAAGAAGTGCAGAGTCCAGAAGACTTTAACATGGGGTCTTCTTCCAGCAGCCAATATACATTTTGTCAGCCAGAAACTGGTAAGAGCTGCATAAAGAGTACACTGATAGAGACCTACGGTGTCTTAGGACCACCTTTTATACAATGGCCAAGTTTTTAATATATTTAAGATTTTTTGCAAAATCTACTGTTATGTCTAGTGTTTTCTTAGATTGTAGGTCCCAAGAGCAGAAATGCTATAACAGTAAATACCATCTTTTATTAAGTAAAAGATGAAAAAAAATATCTTCAAGGAGCTTTGTTATTGTCTGAAACACTCCAGAATGCATTTGATATATTTTAGGTATTTAAGGATAGAAGATTAAGCCATTGTAAGTAAAAATAGGAGAAAGTTAAAATTTCTGTTTACAGTGGTACAAATTTTAATTTCTAGAAATTGTGGAAGAAGCTTCTTATTGAAGTCTGTTAGATCCTTTCAATTATTAATCATTTAACAAACATCTGTTGAATGCTCCTTATGTTCTAAACAGAGTTCAGAGAGCTGGCAATACAGCAGATCCCAAAGCCCCTGACCTTTGTATCTTTCATTGTAGATTGAGTTATGAAAGTGTGCCTATTTTAAGTCACATTTAAGGCACTCAGTGCCTACTATTAAGACAATGATTTGGAGGTTAAAATGGGAATTCCTGAGCTAATTGCTTTCTGTATTTCTTTGGCTCAGCTTGAGGGGTGTATGTAACATCTTTCAAGGTGCACATAAATATTTAGACACAAAGGGAAAGAAAAGAAACAAAGCTATAATTAACACACAGTTATTTATTTTTTTTAAAGATTTTTATTTATTTTACAGACAGAGTAGGCAGAGAGGCAGGCAGAGAGAGAGAGAGAGAGAGAGAAGCAGGCTCCCTGCTGAGCAGAGAAGCCGATGCGGGACTCGATCCCAGGACCCTGAGATCATGACCTGAGCCAAAGGCAGTGGCTTAACCCACTGAGGCACCCAGGCGCCCTATTAACACACAGTTAATAACGAACACTTGTAACTCAGGGATGAATTGAGAGAAAGACAAGTTGGAACACGGCTAGTGATTCCAGAATATCCTAATTTGATTCAAAAATAAGGATGTGTTTATTTTAGATCATTTTCTTAGAGTTTATCATTCTTTAATATTTACATTTGCCAGTATCAGACAATGGAATTTCTGTTACTCCACTTCAAGCTAATAAAAGGTCAAGTAAAGATTTTTAGCTATCTCATTTAATGGCAAGTTATTTTCAGTTAGTATATCAGTTTGGCTATAAACAAGAGCTTAAAAACACTTGATTCAAGTATTTGAATGCTGATCTGGCATTCTTAGTGGTCAGCCTTTGCCAGAATGGTTTACATAGTATATTTATTACAAGGACTAACAAATTGACCTTTAGAATCTTTTTTGTTTATCAAATTTTATTTTGTTTGTTTAAATCTAGGATTCACACTCTTTTCAAGTAGTCTTCTTTTTTCCTTCTTTCCTTTATTTTTTTGGAAGACTATAGATGATGGTTTAATTTGAGAATATTCACGGGCCAGAAAAAGTAGTCACATTGAAGTAGGAGTATTGCAGAACGGTCCAAGCAGATGTTTAAGAAATTGATCCTACAAACTTAATTTTTTCAGGAACTTGGATACTTCAAAGCACATTATTCTGGTGTTTATCTCCTTTCTGAACTTGGACTTCTTGGGAATTTTACAGTTTCAGTTAAGAGAAATATTTTACTAGGAGTATTTTTATCCATTTCTCTCTCTCCTAAAGGAATGAATTATTTCAGTAAAGAAAGTGTTATATAAAATAATTTTTAAAAATGGCATTTTGGATTATGTTGAAAATACTATATATATAAATCCGTTGCAAAGAGTCTACGTTCTCTCTCACCTCCTATTTTTTTGGTTTGTTAATCCCCTGCTCCCCATTGCCTGGTTATTTTGATTTTTCCTTTCCCTTCTTCTCCATCTCTGTAGGATTCCAAGTTGTTTCTTCTTCTAAATTAAATTCTTGTGGAAATATACTTTTTGTTCATTTAAGAATACTAGCCACTCCCTTGCACTGGAGTCTCCCCCAAGAAAGCAAAATTGGTAGTTGTAGAAAAGCTTGTATTTGCATAGATGTTTTTTTTAAAGGTGTGATTGTTCAATTTTGATGGAGCACAAATAACAATGTTGAGTGATAATTAAAATAAGTATTTTCAATTCTCTTTTTCCTTTTTAGTCTTTATAATAAAGCTTTATACATCTTTTTTCCTGTTTATTCACAAAAGAAAGGTGGTGGGAGAAGCTGTGGAAGATTCCTGAATGCATAAGGGGATGGGATGATCAGCTGAAACACCATGTTCCTAGCCAACTCGCTTTCCAAGGTGGTGTGACTAAATCTGATCAGCTTTTCTTGAGCTGAGTGTGCCTAGTCACATTTACTATTTACTTAGTGCTTTAAAGATAACTGTTGTCATCTGTGATACTCTAAACAGGTGTTCAAAGTGATCTTGTAATAAAGCTGGCTAAGCTTATTGCATGCCTTTGCATTGCCTGCATCTTGGACTATGGGCCAAATTAAGTTTTGAAAGAAATTTAAAAATCGAAATACTTTGGCTATTAGATATATGGGTTAAAAAAGATGGAAGCATTAGATAAGGATATGAATTTATTAATATGGATTAGGCTGGCTTGTTTACTTAGAATCTATGATGAAGGCAATAGAATTAAATTTATTTAAGGAATTTTGACAAATGGTTTGTTTTTACGTTTACCCATCTTAATACTGCCAGAAAGTCTGACTTAAATACTCCAGCCATAATCTTGAATGCCTTTGTGTTATGTAATGCTTTATTTAAGTCTTCCTTTCTTTCTCTTTGTCCAAGAAATATAACCTCACAGCTGAGGCGACGGCATCTGGGAAAAACTAGTGATCAAGAATAACCAGATAAACATGATGGGCATAAGGGTCATGACCAAAAGAACTCTCAGTGGCATCTGTATAACTAAATACTAGAAATAATCATTCATCCAGTAGTTCTTTCTGTCTGTGTGTTTGGTGTTGTCGGTGTGAAAGTTAACCAGATCCTCTGTGACCCATCTTTAAAAAGTACTGCCTAACCCAAGTCACCAACTTTTCCTGTGGCATGGATATCCTGTCTTCTGAAGAACTGTTTTGCTTTTTTGAAGCATGGATGTTTGTTGTTTGGAGCTGTTTGTATCAAATTGAGGTTCACATTTTATCCTTACTTTTAGTTCCTTTTTTTTTCTTCCTTATAACTGGCCTGTGGAAATTATTACTGAGCCATCTAACTTACTGTGTCAATATGTAGTTTATTGATTGGTAGAACAGTGTTAACAAGTTCTACATTTAAAAAAACTGAAGGTGATTTTTTTTTTAGTGGATATATTTCCAGGACTTGAGATTTCTTATGGATTTTTTTGTTGTTGTTCTTTACTGTTCTTTTCATAAAGGAGCAGCACCAGACTAGTCGTTAATATCGGAGATAGCTGTTGTGTCACTTCCTCATGCTGACATATTTACTAGAGGGTAAAATTAATAACCTTCTAGTAAGAGTGGCAGTCGAAGGGAAGGGCTCATCTGACTTCTGGAAACCTGTTAAACTATAGTGCTTTGAATGTTGATTATGGACACAAAGGATGGAAATGAAACTAGGGTCCAGATTCACCCAAGAAAACTTTTGGTAGTTACTGTACTTTGTAAGTTGTAGGAACTGTTCATATACTTCCATGTGTTCCTTAAACAGTTGAGCTTAAATTACCTCCTTTTGCAATTGAAAGAAGAGAGTTTCTTTTTCTTTCTAGAAACAGTATCTGTTTATGGCTGTAATAGCAAAGAAATTTAATAGGCTATGAGAATGATTGTTCTAACAGTGTAAACTAGAAGAGAAGTTAAAAAAATAAAACCAAATAAACCCTCAAAGGCACAGAACATGATTAATAGATTCTTGTGTATCACAGTTGAAATCTTTTCTGTTTTGGTTTTATGTTGAAAAACTTGAAAACTTGAGTTTCTTTTTGTGTTGTTTGTTTTTGGTTTTGGCTGTCTTATGTAAAAGGACACGTAGGGATGGCATTGACTATTCTAAATCATATTTATTGGAAAAGCTATTCTAAAATTTTTAATATTTACATTTTTCTTTTTAAAATAGTATTTTCATCCCAGCCTAGCGACAACGAATCAAGTAGTGATGAAACCAGTCATCAGCCTAGTCCTGCTTTTAGACGCCGCCGCGCAAGGAAGAAGACTGTTTCTAGTTCAGAATCCGAAGAACGGCAACTCCCTGAACAAGAAACTGACCCATCTAAGGAGCTGTGTAAACGCCAGTTCAGCAGTGGTCTGAATAAGTGTGTTATACTTGCTTTGGTGATTGCAATCAGCATGGGATTTGGGCATTTCTATGGTAAGTATTTGAAAGTTGGTTACACGTAAACAAATCATGTGTATGGGCACTTGCTAAGAGAGGAATTCTGGGAACTGTTTTCAGTGTCATCATTAAATATATGACCTTGGAAAGCTTGCTGTTTATTTGAGCCTCAGGTTTCTCATTTGGAAAATGGGCAAAGTGCTACCTTTCTCACAAAGCTATTTTCACTTACGTTAGATGGTATTTACTTAAGAAATGTAGGGATTTTTAGCATGCCTTTTTTTTAAATTTTTTCAATTTATTTATTTTCAGAAAAACAGTATTCATTATTTTTTCACCACACTCAGTGCTCCATGCAATCCCTGCCCTCTATAATACCCAACACCTGGTACCCCAACCTTCCACACCCCCGCCACTCCAAACTGTTTTTCAGAGTCCACAGTCTCTCGTGATTTAGCATGCCTGTTTGTTTATTTTTTGTTTTTAATTTTTTTAAAAGATTTTATTTATTTATTTGACAGACAGAGATCACAAATAGGCAGAGAGGCAGGCAGAGACAGAGTAAGGGAAGCAGGCTCCCTGCTGAACAGAGAGCCCGATACGGGGCTGGATCCCAGGACCCTAGGATCATGACCTGAGCTGAAGGCAGAGGCTTTAACCCACTGAGCCACCCATGTTTTTAATTTTTAATTTTTAAAAAAGATTTTATTTATTCGATAACAGAGCGAGAGAGCATGAGGGGCAGGGAAGGGCAGACAGAAAGGCCTCTTTGCCTGAGCTTAACCCTTGAGCCACCCAGGTGCCCCTAAACTTTGCTTGTTATTTTCCTTGTTAATATTTATGTATATTGATTATCTTTAAACCCTTTAAAAGTGTCTTATATGAAAAGAGGAAGGAATTTCATGTGGTATAATTTTTCATTGGGGAGCCTTACCATTGAGTCATATTCAACATTTTGTATAAAGATGAGACTGTTTGAGAACTGAAAACTTCATGCTCATTCACACACTCTGTATTAAAATTTTGAAAAAAAAAAAACACTTTAAACAGATGTTTTAGATCTTGTCAGTTTTACAAATTTCAGTTTGCTATACATGAAGTACTTCTAAGTTTTTTTGCTGGTATGATCCACAATTTAACTTTGGAATATTCCTGTTTTGTTAGTTCCTTTCAACAATGTCTTCTTTATGCAAAAATTGAAGAGTTACATGTACCCTTTGTTAATGTGTGGAAAGGATGCATTAAAAACATACATAGTGTAATGTTAGAAGAAACTCAAGACAATATTTGTTTAAAGTCAGAGTTAGTAAAATATGTTTCTTCTTGTTTAAATTTATATTGCTAAAAATAAGCATTTAGACTCCTGGTGGATACGTGCTTGAATTTAATACTGAGATAGTATAATTTGTATCCTTCCTTGAAGGTTATTGTAATGAGATTTGACTTGAAGTAATATGCATACTTTTGTTTATTTTCTAGTTGAAACAAATGTATGAGCGTATTTTTGAGAATGATTTTTTCCCCCACAGGTAAACATGGAGTTAACAAACGAGAAGGTCTTATCTTGATCTTTTTTTCTTACTAAAAAATGTGGACAGTGATTTAATGTTAATCCAGATTGCTTTAAAACTACCAATTGCATGACCTTTAAGTATTTTGTAGAAGGAGCATGTAGAGAGGAGTGCTTTCAAAATTGAGAAATTGCTGCTTTGTTTAAATAAGTGTTTGGTTACTTGTAAAATTTACTTCAATGATTATATCTAATAAAACATTTTCCTGTACTTTTAAAAATTATCCTTTCGGAATATGAAAAGCCTGGGTAATATGAAGTAGTTTTGCGTGGTGATGAGATTGACTCAGCGAACATATAAAAACAGTTAGTTTTTCAGGGTCACTGTTTAAAGGACATCACTTTTTCCCTTAATTCTGGCACTGATCTCAACACTTAAAGAGCTCGTTTGAGTTGATTTCAGAACCAGTTTGAATTTCTCATGCACCATGAAGTTAGTCATTGCATACTCCATAATCAGTTGTTTGCTTACTAATTATTGAACAAAAACATACTATTTAAGTGAATTACTCAGGGCATTTGCCAACCGCAGCTCTTTATAAATTTGGAGAAACAGATCTATCCCAGAAGGAGTGGAGAATTAACAGGATTGAGGATAGTAAAACAGTGTATTACAGGTATTTGCTACTCCTTCAGGTTCTGAAAATGCTTACAAAAGTTAAAAAAAAAAATCTTCATGTATGAAGCACCTGTCTTCCGTATGCTTTCTTTACATTGTAGGCTATCCATATTCTAAATCAACAGTGAGGTTCAGTCGATTTGATTTTCTCATGGAATTAATGACTTTAAGTATTGATAGGTTATCCTGCTCTTCAGACACTGTAACAGAATATATCTGGGTGCTAAGCTATGTAGCACAGAAAAGAGAATTATAGCCCAAAAGCTATACTTACTGAGTCATCCTGAAGGTGGTAGGATTTGAGCAGGGTCTAGTCTTAACATTTATGCTAGTCGGAAGGAAAGTGGAGCATTCCAGCAATTGAGAACCTGACAACCTGAAAGTAAACTTTGCTGGGTTTGGGAGCAAGGAGAAGACTGACTGGACTACAGCAGAGTAGAGAAATTGTGGAGTAAAACATTTTAGTACATGGGTTGGTGTAATGTTGTAAAACATCTTGGAATCCAGGTAAGAGTTTGATTTATAGAGTGACCTCATGGTAATTTTAGAGGAAAAGTGCAAAGAGGCATATTGAATAAGAAAAATTAAGACAGTTAAGACTGTTTGTAATCCTGCTGTTGATGATCAGGGTCTTGACAATTATTGTGAAGGTCGGGGTGGAGAAAAGGTTAGTGAAATAAGGGACACTGAAGTAATAATGGAAAACATAACTTGTGATATTAGTGGTTTATTTTTTAAATTCCAAGAAGTATGCCAGCTGCTTTATTTTTGGAATTAGGGGTGTTTCTAGGAAAGTTTTGCTAGATGATGGTGAGCACAGTTTGGCCGTTTTTATTCAACTTTATTCTAAAATGGTTTAGGGCAGGTGTTACGGTTCGATTTTTTTCATGAAGATGTTCCCAGAATTGCACCCAACAGGCAGCTGGATGTATTGGCAAGAAGCTCTGGTAAGATTGGACTCAGAAGAGAAATCTTACAGCAGGGATAGCAAAAATTGGGTTTTTATGATTAAGATAGGCAGATTGGTATACATGACATGAAGGCCGAAGATTGTACCTTGGGTGGTAACACTTTATAGTTAGGTGGCTGAAGATGTAGGAAAAAGAAAATAGTTATTAACCAATAGTTATTAGATAAATAAAAGCCACATAAAGACAGTTGTCCAACATGGGCAAATCGAGATCTCAACACGTAGTTTTAGGTTATTTTCCAGCGGGTAAAGGAATTCATCCTGTCAGCAGTTTGAAAAGAGAGGTTTTCTGTTATTGTGGGAAATGCAAATGAATTTTCAGCATTCAAAAAAATCTGAGATTCTTTTGAGTAATATTGAGACAAATCTACCATGCATTTGTAAATTCAAAAATTGAAAGAGAGGAAATGAATCTTAACAGAAGAATATGATAGCTGGTAACAGTTGTTTGTGATTTGGCAAAAGTTTTCCTTAGTGTTTTTCAAGATTATCAAAGAAATTGAAAGTTAGCTTCTTTTAGCAGTAGGGGAAGACATAGTAAACTTTCATTGCAAAATCCTATGTTATAGTAATAATATGTCACTTGGTAGATGTTAAGGTCAAGGTTGCCAAATGCCTTTTGCCTTATTTTTTGATTCAGTGTTGTTGTGTTTTTTTTTTTTTTCCTTTCTCTCATGCATGAGGCATGTAGCAAGCAGCATGTGAACAGCATGTCTTGGCAAATTAACATTTTGGTTTTTAGGGTTAAAATATAGAGACTCCTAGTTGGTTTAAGACTTTACCACTGCAGGGATGAGGTTGGTGGTACTCTAGTACAGACCTAACTAATGCAGAACTCGTAAATGATTTGGCTGTGAGAATGGTGGGTAATCACAGGCAGTTATTTTCCTTGTACTTTTTGGGCTGTGTAACATTGTTTACTAGGCAAAATATACTGAGAAAAAGATAGACGTTTTTATTTTTCCTTATTGACTTACATCCTATGAATAGATTCTATGGTTCCTTTCCCCGTTGAAGACATTCTATGGTTCCTTTCCCCGTTGAAGACAACACTTTATGTCCCTCAACAATCTCTCAAAAACAACAAAGTTGAGTGCCCTCGATATCGTAAGATTAGAAACAGTGTATAAGTTTTTAAGTTTTTTTTTTCTTTTTTTTTCCCTAAGGGTAACATAGGCTGGCTTGTTTTAGTCAAAAGGATAGTGAAGTGCTTAAACGTCCCAGGGTGTATGCTAAATTAAAAAATATACATTAACCTTGGACTGATTTTTATTAACATTCATCTGCCACTACTTGTTGAATGACACCATGAGATTTTACTTATTCTTTTGTTTATATAATAAGAGTTTTTATACAACTGTGAAATGCTGGCCTTGAAGAAAATGATCCTATCCAGATTAATTAATTAAATATATAAAGATTAAATGTTTTATTTTATGTTTTATGTATTATATATATTATATGTTTGGTCATTATAATGTTTGTTTTGTGTGTGTGTGTGTGTGTGTGTGTGTGTGTTGTGTGTGTGTGTATCCCTAACAAAAATTTTCACATTTTTTCAGGCACAATTCAGATTCAGAAGCGTCAGCAGTTAGTCAGAAAGATACATGAAGATGAATTGAATGATATGAAGGATTATCTTTCCCAATGTCAACAGGAACAAGAATCTTTTATAGATTATAAGGTATGTACTACTAACAAACTTTCTTAAGAAAGAATTGTTAGCCAATAATTATTGGATTGTTCAGATAAAAGTACAAAGCAGATTAGTGAGGCAGTAATAATATTATAATAATTGTTGATTCCTTACTGTGTCCTAGTCACTGCTGTGAGTACCTCACATACAGTACTTCTCTTACTGCTCACCACAGGCCTGTGAATTAAGGAAGTATTAGCTTCATTTCATAGATGGGAAAGAGGTTCAAAAAAGTTAACTTTTTCAAGGTTAGCAATTGGCAAAGCTGAATTTATCTGACTTCAAGGGTGTTATTTCTAGTTACTATAATTAACATCATTTTAAATTAATAGTATTAGAAAACATTGTTATTAACATTATTTTTACAGAACTAGCAAAACATTTTCAGTGAAAAAAGAGTTTGTAGTCCCTCTCTAAGATCTTTCCTTGATCAAGGGAAATAATCAGTGGGTCCTTTTTCTTTGGTTTCTTGTTAGGCCTGATGGAAGAGACAGCATGTTACACTTGCCTTCCTAAACTCACCTAACACCAGCAGGACTGTGCTTTCCTTAACACCTATGTGGGTTTATGAGGACCAGTGTAATAGCTGGTCTCCTCTCTGGTTCTTCATAAGAAAGATATAGGGCTTGTAGATAAATTCACAGTAGAAAAGTAAACTGTTCCTTTTTCCTTCCATTCCCCCAAATTTCCCTCACAATTTATGTACCCCTTACAGGGTTATGATTATATTTCTTTAGAAGACAGAATCCCACTTGATATCTGGATTATTTTTTCAGGCAGGGACTACTGAAGTTATTTGTAAATAGTGTAGTTTTCCCCAGCTTGATCAAGTGATGTTATAAAAAGAGTAGGCATTTTCTTCTTTACCACCGTGGTTTCTGGTTCTGTAGGATGATGTTGGCTTTTAGGAGACTGACCCTACGTAGATCTTCCTGAGTCAGTTCTTGGCAGGCCTTTTAGCTCCATCTATTAAATGTGGTTTGGATTTTGAAAATCTTCATGGGAGACCTGCCTGAGATTTACTTACCAGGCACTTTAAGATTATGGAGTTTACTGAATGCAGAACATACCCTCCAGTCATTCTGTGGTCCCTTGTGCTCTTGCATTTAAAGATAATGCTACATTAGTCTGTACTACTTCATGATCCACTTCTGTTGGATACATGAAACTTGTTTCCTTTTACATATGGAGAGTAGATGAAATGATTATAATGAAATTTAAAAAAGCATTTCTTTAGAGAGAGGCAGAGAGTACAAGCTGGGTGGGGGGTAAAGGGTGAGGGAGAGAGAGATTCCCAAGCAGGCTCCAGTGTCCGCCCCAACTCAAGGCTTAATCTCAGGACCCCAAGATCATGACCTGAGCCGAAATCTAGTTGGACGCTTAACCAACTGAGCCACCCAGGCACCTCTGATTATTGTGAAATTTTAAATTTTTATTTGTTTTTTAAAGAGTAATGAACCAGATAGTGAACCATTCATTTCAGATAGTTATTTTTCAAGTGGAAATACTGTCATTCTCCTAAAGGACATTTTTCTTTTGTTTCTGTATATCTGATTTTCTGGTCTGATTCAAATGGGATAATGGTAATGTCTTAAATTAAGCAAAATTTTATCATTTGCTGATTTATCTATAAGGTATTTTAACTGACTGGATAATGCTCTATTAGCCTATTTAAGCATGTTGTTTAGTTTCTTGCTGTTTTTGTGAAATTTTGTTTCTAATACGTAGTTGAAAAAGATATTCAAAATTACTTTGAAATGCAGCAAAATATCGTAAACCTAATTGAACATGGTTTCCTCTCTTTCAAGGGTGCTGATTTCAGAGTTATATTGCTAATCTGGTGATAGTCTCTTCAGAAAATGATTTGAAATTGGAGAAATTAGTTATAAATGTTACGAAGATTGAGTCCTCTAAGTAGTGCTGAGAGAACTAGGACGACTTACCTGAACTTACTTTGGGATGTAAATTTGCACAGGTTGAAGATACTTCATATAGAACTAAGATTGTTGAAATGTTTTCCTTTCAAAGAGTGCAGAGAATATAAATAGAATTTTTTAAATCCTTAAGTCATCTCTAGCTATAATTTTCCCTTTTATAAAAGATGATCTCTTTCACCCAAGGGTCAGAGAAGCCTTTAGTCCTGCCTAAATTCTCTTTAGGAGACTTCTCAGGAGAGATTGGAGTTCTGTTGTCCAAAGATAGACCAGTCTCCTTTTCTCCCGACTTGTAGGTGGGCCGAGAAACCATTAGTCTTTCATATAATTATATGGGAAATAATCATTAGTCACTAATAAACACTAATGAGAAGTATCCCTAGCTCTATTTTTAGAAATGAACCTTGTATTTTCTGACTTTTATGTATTGAAATACATATATATACACTCTATAAATATAAATATATATACTGCATAAAAGATAGTCTCTGCAGAAGAAGATACTAAAAATGTTATGAGTATTGGTTACCTAGGGTTATGTTTTGAAGATTTGAATTGAACTTTTAAATAAAGCATTTGACATTTTTCTTCTCTTTCAAAAAACTTAGTCTTTGAAGGAAAATCTTGCAAGATGTTGGGCCCTTACTGAAGAAGAGAAGATGGCTTTTGAAACTCAGAAAAAGAACCTTGATACAGAAAATCAGCATTTAAGAATATCTCTGGAGAAGGAAGAAAAAGCCTTATCTTTATTACAGGAAGAGTTAAGGAAACTAAGAGAACAGATTAGGATATTGGAAGATAAAGGAACAGGTACTGAATTAGTTACAGAAAATCAGAAACTTAAGCAGCATCTGGAAGAAGAAAAGCTGAAGACACACAGCTTCCTTAATCAGAGGGAAACTCTTTTGGCAGAAGCAAAGACGCTAAGGACGGAACTGGAGAGAGAACGACTAGTAACTATGGCTTTAAAGGTGGAACTCCAGCAGTTAAGCTCTAGTGAGTCATATGGCAACCCAGACTCTCCCAATGTATTGACTGAAAAAAAGGAAATAGAAGTCCTACGGGAAAGACTTACTGAACTGGAGCAGAAGCTAACCTTTGAACAGCAGCGTTCTGATTTGTGGGAAAGACTATATATTGAGGCAAAAGATCAAAATGCAAAACAAGAAACCGATGGAAAAAAGAAAGGGAGCAGAGGAAACCACAGGGCTAAAAATAAATCAAAGGAAACATTTTTGGGTTCAGTTAAGGAAACATTTGATGCCATGAAGAATTCTACCAAGGAGTTTGTGAGGCATCATAAAGAAAAAATTAAACAGGCAAAAGAAGCTGTGAAAGAAAATCTGAAAAAATTTTCAGATTCAGTTAAATCCACTTTCAGGCATTTCAAAGATACCACCAAGAATATCTTCGATGAAAAGGGCAATAAAAGATTTAGTGCCACAAAAGAAGAAGCAGTGAAAAAATCAACAGTTTTTAGTGAATATTTACATCCACAGTATAAGGCACGTACACAAAACCAGAATAAAGGCCCTACTACGCAAAGAGAGGGAAGGAAAGAAAAGCCAACTCACTTTGAAGAATTTAGAAAAAATACAAATTCCCAGAAGTGCAGTGCTGAGCATGACTGTAGTGAAAATTATGATTCTTTCAGAAAATCTTGTTCTGGTGTATTTGAATGTGCTCAACAGGAATCCATTAACCTTTTTAATATGAAAATGTTGAATCCTGTAGGGATAGATGAGTTTAGACAGTTAATTGAAAGGTATTTATTAGAAAAACTGGATAGTTTTCATCACTGGAAAGAACTTGATCAATTCATCAATAAGTTTTTCCTAAATGGTGTCTTTATACATGATCAGAAGCTCTTCACTGACTTTGTTAATGATGTTAAAGATTATCTTAAAGACATGAAGGAATATCAAGTAGATAATGATGGAGTGTTTGAGAAGTTGGATGGATATATATATAGACACTTCTTTGGTCACACTCTTTCCCCTCCATATGGACCCAGGTCGGTTTACATAGCACCATGTTATTATAATAGCTTTTGACATTTATAGATTGGGTAGCAAATTTAATCATGTTAACATCTTGGAATGTTAAAGTACTTTTTGTAAAGAAAAAAAGTGCAATTTGTAAAAGTACCTTATTGCCAGAGAATTTAGAATAAATTAAGTCAAAAGATAACAATTTTAAGTTAATAGCCGTTTCAAACTGAAAATTTCATATAATCAGTTTGACTTGAGCAAATGGTTAAATTCTGCCTTAAAAATGAGTTAAGGATATGTAAATCCTATTTTAGCTCGTTTCTTTTCATTCTAGTTTATATGAAAAGGTAATCATCTTAAGTGAAATGATTTTTCTTTCATCTTTTATTTATTTACTCACTTTGGGAAGCTTGGGTGAACAGTACAGAGTTCACTCTGAAATTGGAAGAGCTCATATGTAACAATTTGGATTGGCCCACTTCTTTGTCTATTCCACTTACCAACTAAACTATACTTAATATGGTTATTACACAATTATTGTTCATAAAGGTAGGGCAAACTTAGTAAGTCACAAGTTATAATGTATGTGCTTTATATACATAATTTCTAAAAATAACTATCAATTGCTTATCAGCTTTATATTCTGTAACATGAAACTTGCCTAATCTTCAAATGTTAGCTTTATTTTTTAATCTTTGAGTTAGTTATATATGTCTTTTTGAATAAATGTAATGTGTCTATAAAATAATGAGACTGATTCTGATGTCTTTAGTCTTTAACTATATAGTACCTAAATGAGCAAAACATTGTGAGGCTGCCCTGACAAAACATGGAAAATTCTTGCCATCAAGGAGCTCACAAGCTTTTGGAGAGTTAGGTAACAATAAGACATTAAATAGAGGTATTGGAGGCACATTGTGTGTGGTGGCCTCAGCCTGGAGATGTTTGGGAAAGTTTCAGGAGTGAGGTGGTCTTTGAGGTGAACTTCTTTAAACTGGTTATTGAAGGAGAAATGAGAATTTGCTAAGCAGAGCAGGACATTCTACTCAGAACTATATTTGGAGATATGAAGACATGACACTTTAAGGAGGCAAGGTAGTGCTGGGGTATGAAAAGATACAGATCTTTTGTGAAGATCTGAAGGATCTCTTTATGCTAAAAGACTTGCCTCATTGCATTTTGGATCACTGACAACAGTCTGAAATGTTGGTTGGAAAGAGTGAAGCTAAAAGCTAGATGGTGGTCTTTGAAAAATTACAGACATGAGCTGATGAGTATCTGAACTATCTGAACTAGGGTAATAGGAGTGGAAGGAGACAGATTTGAACAATATAAGTAAAATTGGTGGTATATCTTGTGAAAGAGAAGTAGAAAGTAACAGTACCAGATTTCTGGTTTGGGTCACTAGTTGGATAGTGGCATCACTAAGATAGGGATACCAGAGGTTTTGGGTTAGGGGAATTGGAAATGAGAATTGTGCTTGTAGGTATCTGTTAACAGCCAAATTGAAAGAATTAGTTGGCCATTAGTTATAGGACTCCTTCTAGCCCAGATTGTGTGTGTGTGTGTGTGTGTGTGTGTGTGTGTAGATCATCTAGGCTGGGTGGTATTTTCAGACTCCTGGGGCACACTAACACGTACGGGGTTGTAGAGAAAGAAGGCTTAAGAATACTGAAATGTGATGGCAAGAAAATCCAAAGATCATCTCAAGTGAAAGGAGTATATATACATGTCTCAAATGCTTTAAACAAAGAGGAAGCTGGATTTCATGGTTGTGAATTGGGTGGCCGTGAATGGCATTATGGACTGTTTCAGTGAAGTAGTGACAGAAGTAGCCTGATAATATGGAGTTTGAGGAAAGCAGTATATACATACCTTGGGCTGTGGCTATAGAAAAAGAAACTTTCTTTAATTTGTAAGAGATGTATACATATTCTTCAGTTTGTAAGATATCTATACATACATGTAAGGGATGAAGCCACTGGGAAGAGATTGATTTTAAACTAGAGGAGAAAAAATGGAAACACATCTCATTATTTTATTGTCACATTTCTATTTATCTGTTGAGTATTTCCCCTTTTTACCACTATAGTATGTCTTTTTTTTTTTTTTTTTTTTTTTTTTTTCCCCTGTAGGATGAAAGTATAATACTGAATCTTTTTGGTTTGGTTGTGTTAGGATTATACTTCAGATTAATTTAACATCCTTTTTCAGAGTGTTCAGATAATAGATTAATGGAGAAAAACATTAAGATTGTGTCTTGTTTAAATTTAACGCTAACATAGATGAAAAATGTGTTTACTGCTTTCAGTCGACCAGATAAAAAGCAACGTATGGTAAATATTGAAAACTCCAGGCATCGAAAACAAGAGCAGAAGCACCCTCAGCCACAACCTTATAAAAGGGAAGGTAAATGGCATAAATATGGTCGCACTAATGGAAGACACATGGCAAATCTTGAAATAGAATTGGGGCAGTTACCTTTTGACCCTAAATACTGATCATCATGATTAAGTTAAATTAGAAAATGGTAACAGAAACATGGATGCTTTCTACAATGTTTGGTGTTGAAACTAAAATGAAATTATCAAGATAATGTCTTTCTGTCATTTCTAAGTATCAGTTTGATGACTTTATTACTCAGAAGCATCAAGTAAAAGCTTACTAACTTGCATTTTCCTTGTAGTTTAGCTTTGCTGAATTTTTTTTTGGCACTGGAAATGTTCAACTGTAGTTTTAAGGAAGCTGGGCATGCAACATATTTTGTGCATGAAATGTCTTCCTTTCAGTGTATGAGCTTAAAGCAAGCTCAAATCCTATGACAAAGTGTAATTAACACTGACATTTGTGTTAAATTTGCAGTAGAGCTTGAAAAAAATACGTTGTGATGGAATTTCATCTTTTAACATTTTATAATCTTACACTTGCTTCTTGTCTTTTTGTGGGTTCAAGAGCCCGTTGACTTGTGAAGAATATGCTGCCTTCCTATGAGCTTGCTGACTTGTTCTCTTGTGAAATTTCTTGCACATCTGAATATTGTGGGAGAAACAATAAAACTACACCATGAGGAAAACTAAAGGTCTTTATTTAAAATCTGGTATTTGTATTAAAATTTTTATACTTTGTGATATTTATTCATACATTTCCTCAGTAGTAATATTTGGTAAAGCAATTCCAGTGGTTTTTGCTAGTTCCACGAATCTTACCCAGTGTTTACAGGCATATTTATGCAGCATCTAAATATCTCTACCCAGCAATGTCTGTTTCTTTAGGAAAGTTTTTTTTTGTTGTTGTTTTGTTTTGTTTTTTTAGATTTTATTTATTTATTTGACAGAGAGACAGCAAGAGAGGGAACACAAGCAGGGGGAGTAGGAGAGGGAGAGGCAGGCTTCCCAGCAGAGCCAGGAGCCCAATGCAGGGCTCGATCCCCGGACCCTGGGATCAGCTAAAGGCTGCCGCTTAACATCTGAGCTACCCATCTGAGCTTTAGGAAAGATTTAAACACAGTTCAGAATTTCATCTTTTGTTGAATGTCCCTTTTAATTTCCGTTCATAGACATATATGTGACTTCCAGTTCGACCTTCTGGCAAGTGAGTGTGGAAGAACACAGCAGTTCTCTCATAGTTGCTTGAAATTAGGAAAGTGCTTATTTCCTAGAAGTAAATAAATGTTTAAGTAAATAAAGGCTACATTTTCTGAGTACTGTTTCAAGAACTTTAGAATGACCTGATTTGTGCCTCTACCACTTTTTTTCTTAATAAAACTATAGTTTCTTTTTTAATTAATTAATTTTAGAGAGTGAGAGAGTATGCAAGCAGATGGGGGGCGCAGAGGGAGAGGGAAAGAGAATCTTAAGCAGACTCTGAACTCACCACAGAGCCCAGCACGGGGCTCAGTCTCATGACTCTGGGATCATAATTATAAGATCACGGCCTGAGCCGAAACCAAGAATCAGACATTTAACCAACTGTGCTACCCCGGTGCCCCAAAGCAATATAATTTCTTAATAAAAGAATTAACTCACGGTAAGTAACATATATATCTTGATAGTTATAGAACTGGGATGGATATTGACCAGAGGAAAGAACCAATTACAAAATATGGGGCTTGAAAGAGACCATAAAAAAGTTGTCTGTTTACCCAAGTGCTAAACCAGAGGTAAAATAGTGACTTTTCCCCTTTTTCATATTACCTTACCTCCTCTAAAATGCTGAAGATGATCAAGTGAGTAGGCAATGTTGAATCATTGTGAAACTCTTTATCTAGCCAGTTTAAGGGATTCAGATAGAATATATCTGCTTCGTCAAGGTACTGACTTTTTCCAGTCAGGTCTGGGGGACACTGGAGAAATCTCATTGGAAGTGGGTAGTGGACGTGGCTGTGAAGAGAAAGTTACCATAATAGTTACAAGAAGTTAAAAAGGGTGAAAGTTTAACAATTACTCTCAAGACCTACCATGTTCACATAACAAAATGTGAAGCCTAAATCTCCGCTGAGTCCCATTAAGGTGAAGAAGCAAGATTTTAATGTAGTTTTCTCAAAGATGGACAATAGGATTGTTATACCATGTGCCTATGCAGCAGCAGCATAACCTTCAAGTCCAAACTAAAGCATGAAACTCCACTTTAAGGTGGGATAGGAAGTCAGCAGTGTGGGAGACTTTGAATTCTCCAACATCAGTATGCTTTTCCAGGAATGGAAGGGGCCTTTGGGATGAAGTGGGTGACTTCTTAATAAGAGAACAATTCCCCATGGGCTTAACTGGCAAGGTAGAAAACTTCATGAACAAGAAAGGACTCTTGCTCTCTTCCCTTTCACATCCTTAAATAAGTTGTTGCTGTGTGGGGTTTTTTTTTGTTGTTGTTGTTCTGTATTTATATAAATAAGATTTAGTAATAGAGAGCAACATATGTTCACTGAGTAATGGTTTTATTGTGGCATAGAAAGACTAGACTGTGTGTAAAAAAGATGGATTGATGGAATTATGACAATTTAAGCCAGTTACTTGGGTCCTGCAAAAGCCATGTTTGTAATTGCCTAAGGAAAAATAAACACGTGATAAAGGTTTATGTTATCTATGAACTGCATACAGAGTAAATTTACACAAGACCTAACACTTCATGGCTTGTATAATTTAGGAGAGGAAGGTCTTGCTTCAGGGAGAAAACCAAAACAAGACGAGAAAAGTCCTAAGTCTTCTACTCTGAAGGAGACTTTTTTTGCTGCATTGTGCAGTTTGAAAAATATAAGAGGAGAACTTGGTGAACTACTCAAAACCTAAGATATCAACTATACAGCCATGTATGGAAAGCATCTCTATGCCTCTAGAATTCCTGTTCTCTGCATTGTTACTGCTAATGTGAGCACAGAGGAAGAGTGAATATCCCACTCTCACCTCTAGTTTTTTTTATATAGGAGGTGAACCTCAATTTGAAGGGATACTTGGGTCTTACATCTAACCTGTGGCTTTTGCTAGGCAGTCCCAACTTTCTAATTATGTTTTAATGATTGGCATTAATGATTCAGTTGAGTATTCCAAAAGTGTTAAATTATCTTAAAATGATAGCAGCTTTGATAGTTGATGTTAATGTTAGTTGTAGTTAATGTGCACATGGAAATTTAACTTCAGACTGTTTAAAGCCAGGCTAAGTAGATGTAGAGCTTTTTAAGGGAAAGCAATTTGCTTTGCTCATGTTCTGTTAGTAGGCAACTGGAAGCACAGGCCCAAATGGATTTCTTTTGAAATGTCCTGCATAGTTAAGGCAGTTTTAGTGTTGCATTTCTCAGAAATATGTAATTCAGGCATTAGAATATCATCTAATTGAATTTCCTAATTTTTATAGGTGAGACAACTAATATAAAGAGATTTAAAAAGACTAGTATAAGACCAGGGAAGCAGTCCAGCAGTAAATCTGGAGTAGAATCTAGTGTTTTGAGTTTAATTCAAAGTTTTAAAAATGGAAGATGTATTACAAAGATTTATAGTAAGCTCAATGATAACAATTTTACTATGGTTACCTTCAAATGATCTACAAAATATTTTATATTATACTATTTTATAGTAGATCATTTAAATATGTCACATTTTTAAAATAAAGCTTACTTAAAAGTTGTATATGATTTTCATTGACATAGTTTAAATGGCTTTTAAAATTCAGTGAATATGGATAAAGTTTCAGATTTCTTAAGTCATTTGAACAGTTATCAAGTAAACTCAGGAATCTGAAAGGAATTTTTAAGTAGTTTCATTTTCTTAATAGCATGTAGTGGAACAACTTCTATTACCTATAATAAGGAGTAGAGTGGCAAGGCATCATTATAAATACTGAAGCTGAAGATTTATTTGGTTTATTGTAACAGAGTTCTTGAACATGAGTCATGACATCAAGAGTACCTCGTTGATGAACTAAACCAGTATACAGGGCAAGGAGCATATTCGATAAAAACAGGAAGCTGAGTGCTGGTTTCTTCCATGTTTTCAGGTGGTTTAGTGAGTACCCTGTATGAAGACAGACATGAACTATAATACTGGCATTCTTGCTTTAGGATAGCTAAGCAAACGTTAACTGCAAATACATTTATAAACCTTAATGGAAGTAGCACAAATTGAAATAATGTCATGGACAAATAAGAAGCAATATGTCATCTTTATAATTTCTCTATTCGCTGTCATTGTCCTCAGATCTTGACATTTTTCTTGGAAAAAAGAATGGAAGGATAGAGGAAAAAGAATGGCTAGGGAGTCCAACAGACCCAGATTTGAATTCTAACCCTGGCACAGGTGTCTTCTTTTACTTTGCTGAGCATTATTTTCCTCATCTGCAAATGGGGTAACAGTAACTTTTCCAAGTATTAGGAAAAAACGTACGTCCAGTGCTTATCCTGGTACATAGATCATTTGTCTGTCTCCTCTCTTTAATCTCCCAAGCGCTAACAATGGATTGTGTACATATGTGGCAGAGTATCCTCTGAGAAAAATACACCACTGGGAGATTTTCAGAAGTTACTGTATGTATGGTGGCATGGGTATCTTCTTCTGAAAGAAGTATGTCTTTTCTTTTACTGTAGTGTTGGGCAATTTGGAGATGTTGAACAACTTATTTTTAAATTTGTAAAAGTTATTCTTGCATGTGGCAAAAACCCCAAGCAGAATAGAATAAATGAAAAGTAAAAGTCTCCCATCCCCTTCCTATAGTCCTCCTCCCCAGCAGTAGCCACTGATAATGAGCATATAAGGATCTATTGAAAATACCCTTAAAAAAACAGGCCTTTGGGGCGCCTGGGTGGCTCAGGGGGTTAAGCTGCTGCCTTTGGCTCAGGTCATGATCTCAGGGTCCTGGGATCGAGTCCCGCATCGGGCTCTCTGCTCAGCAGGGAGCCTGCTTTCTCCTCTCTCTCTGCCTGCCTCTCTGCCTACTTGTGTTCTGTCAAATAAATAAAAATAAAAATAAATCTTTAAAAAAAAAAAAACAGGCCTTTGCATTGGAAAAGAATGAGCTTATTAATGAACTTGACATTTTATTCATACCCCACATATACTGTTTTCATGGAATTTCATGGAATTTGGGTATCCAGGATCCAGTCTGTGGCTTGCCTGGAATTTTAGCACTAATTCCCACCAGGGCTAAGGCACTGTTTTCCATGATCATCACCTAATTGACTGCTTCAGCTGTTTTAGGTTGGCTCAATCACTGAAAATAACATGAATAAAATTAATTTTGAACTGTTCCCATTTAAGGACACTAACATGAAGTTGGCCTAGGAGGGACTATTTCAAAAACAGGAGTAAATTAAGACCTGTAATTTACTTGATTTACATCTAGTACTTCATGTAAGGACCTACTTTATAGCCAGAGGTTTCCATTGAGGTTAAACAATAACATTGTTTTTTAACCCTTAAACTGTCCCTGCTCCCTTTCCCCCAGGGGACTTACTTAAAAACAAGTCCTGGAAACCAGCCTCAGGTAAGAAAGCTCAAATACAAGGGTGGGTCAGGCCAGGTGGAGACATCCAGTCAGTGGGGGGCACTTACTGTCTTCTAGCTAATTTGGTGGTGGGCTAGTTTCTATGGCTACCGTGGGGTGAATTGTAATTCAATCAGTCACCTGTGTGTGGCCAGGTCCAACCCCAAGGCCTTTGCTCCATACAAGTTAGTCTGGAAAGCAGGGAGGGGTGGTCCTCTCTGTAAGGGGCGGCCCCGACCCGTCTATTTGACGGCAGGTCTGATTCTTGATGCTTGGCAAGAAATAAAGCTTTGCTTGACCTTCGCTTTGTATCAGTCTCACTCCTTTAATCACAGAGCCATTATTGAGGCATAACACTTCACATTGTCTGAAGACACTCATTCTTTCAACTTACCATTGTCATAAATTTAAAAAGTATATATTAACATTCAGTTTAGGAAAAACTAAAGATACCTTTTGTTGTACACTTAAATATATCTTAATTAGGTATGGTGCCTTTATCGCTTTTCTTTTATTTCTATTCATTGCTTTGAAGATTATAAATAATATATTGTACATAAGTAATATATAATTGAAAATAATAAAATAACTTCATCTATTCCAAGACATCTGATACCTGCCACTTACTTGATAGCCGAACCAAATTTGGCCAAGAAATCTTAGAATTTCATTCCTCTAGGAAATGTTTTAGATATCATTACCTATAGTTCATTCTATTCATTAGTTGGAATATCACACATCTCTCTCGTTACTACTACTAGAAATAGCTGATTAGCCAAAGCACATTTTAAAAAGTGTGGTAAAAAATGCAGGAAGATCAAGAAAACTAAACCGACATGTACAATATATCTAAATTTATGTTTGCTATGGTAAAATAAGGAACCTACTAAAGTTTGAGAACTATTTGAGTTTTATTAGAATTGAAATAGGATTCCAGGAGTTCTCTTATCTGTAATAATTCTAGTCACAGAACTAATAGACCAGCAAGCTTAAGAGCTGTGCTTTCCTGAGTAGATGGGAAAAAACTAAATATACCTATTGGCCTCAGATTACAAAAATCTACATTAAAGCCTATCCTGGCAAGCCACTTTAGAAGACAACTTGCCCTCAGGAATATTCAAATGAAGTGTTACCTCTTCAGGTTGCATTTGTGAAATGTTCACTCATCCACAGTCTTTTCACTCACTAAATGTTCCTTGAAAGCTTTTTTAAAAATGGGCATTAGGGATACAATGGTATGGTGACTGATCTAAAACTGGAGTGCACGGTGGTAAATTCTGTAAAAATGGCATTTTGGGTAGAATGCTGGAAGAAAATGTGCTTGTATTTCCATCTGGTTCAGTACGATGGAGTCTTAAATTAGGTAATGCTTTTATTTTATATTTTCTTTGTGGTGATAGTAGGATGGATCTTTTCAGAGAGAACTGAATCTCCCTATTATTTGGGGAAAAAATACACAGAAAATGCTGGGAAGAGGAGGAAAGAAGGAACAGTTGAACAGACTTGGATTTGAAGACTTCCAGGGATTTCAAACTGTCTGACACTGAACATTCTCCAGAGAATTGCAGAAACTGGAGCTGTTAAAGGGAGAGATGGAAATACATTACAGCTGCAGTGCTAGTCTGTGCCACAAGAGAAGCTTAGGATTCACAGTTTACTTACAGGGAAGCAGTATGGTTTCTTCAGTATTTAAAAAAGGTAACAAGATCCTGTAGCTGCTGTCTACCAAGTCTACATAACTATGTACAAATAATAATGCAGATGCAATTCTCACTGCAAGGATCCACCCTAGAATGAGCAAGCTTCAGAATGGGATAGGCAGCACACTGTAATGTAAGCATCATCTAACCTGAAATGTGAGACCCCTCTCCCAATTACTGAAGATTCTGTGAACACAAGTTTTCTTCTGTTCTGTAAACCACTTAGGGAGATCTTTTGGCCTCATGTAATTTCCAAGAGAACAAAGACCTCCTATGAACCTGGGTTCATAGGAATTCACACACCTTCACTTCACATACAGCAGTCCTCCCTTCTCTGCAGGGGATACATCCCAAGACCCCTGGGGGATGCCTAAAACTGCCAGTAGTACAGAACCCTATACTCTTAACAGCTATATAACAGCTTAATAGTAACAGCTATTATTAATAGCTGTATTAGTATTACTATTAGCTACTATTACTATTACTATTAATAGTTATAATTGTAACAGGCTGTAATAAAAGTTAAAAGAATGTGGTCACAACATTTCTTATTGTACTGTAGCCATCTTCCTTGCGATGATATGAGACGATAAAAATGCCTATGTGATAAGATGAAGTATGGCAAATGACGGAGGCATTGTGATGTGGTGTTAGGCTACTACTGACCTGAGGATAGGTCAGAAAGGGGATCATCTGCTTCTGGATCTTGGTTGGTGCAGGTTACTAAAATTGTGGGAAATGAGGACTGAATAAGGGCACGCTACCATAGTAACTCTAACTCAAGCTAAATAACATCCCAGAATATTTAATTTGCTCCTGTTACCTATGCCAACAAAAAGATACATAAAAGAGGAAGTTCTTAGGAATTTGTAAGACTGATAATTATCTCTGGGAAATGGAACCAGATGATTAGAGGATGACACTATAGGGTTTTTTTCTTTTTATACCAGGAGTTTATTTTTATAACAAACACACTGGGTTCTTATCCAATCACGATCAGATCACTGTTAAAAGTTTTAAATCCATCATGTCCCAGCTGACTCTTCTCCAGAATAAAATCTAAAAACTTGAGTATATAAGAAGGCCCCGCATGAGTTGGTTCCTTCTTTACTCAGCCATATATCCTAATCATCCTATGATTTATCTTGATACACACAGTTACTTTTTAAGTTTTGGATACTTGCTATTACAATGTATTTTTAAGCAAGGACTGATCAGTTCCTTCTTACCAAGGTAAGGTTCATTGGAACGGAGTGGATGCGAAAGTTAAGGACTGTACATTACTGATCCCATCAAACACAGGGGTAGGAAGGGTGCACCCTTGTTTTGACAAGCCTTGACAGAAAATCCAATCTAAAAGCCCAAGAAAAAGATTTCTACCAAGTCTTACCAATCAGAGATGTTTCTCTGGGAAAGCTGTTCAGTTAACTTAATTCAGCATTTACATGAAAAAAAAAGGTGGTTTAATTCTGTGATGGAACATACAGGAGAATGGGCCTGGGGAAGAGAAACTTGAAACTATTACGAACAGTAAGGAGAATATTGGGCACAGAGATAGCAGGAAGAATTTTATGTTGCTACTTCACTAAGGAAATAAAGCTATTTTCATATAAGTCCTAAGAAATGCCCAAAACAAGATGTTTTAGGGCTTTATTACCATTTTATTTAAAGAGATAAATTATCAAAATAACCACCTGAAAGAGTGAAGGTGCCTCTGAAGAGAAGAATTGGAAGGAGGGCGGGGTACCATTGTTTTTTTTGTTTTTTTGTTTGTTTGTTTGTTTTTTTTAAAACAAACATATGAAATGGCTTTTCAAATAACGTGCATGTGCAGTTTTGATAAAACAATTAGTGTATGGAGAAACAGACTAGCAAGTCTGTGTTGGCCACTGTGATAAAAACAGATGAAGCAGATACCCAACCTAAAATTAGTAGCAGGTGTTGGAAACCTCATCAGCGCAAATTACAAGAGGTTCAACTAAAAACATCAATCCTACTAGACCAATGGCACCTTTCTTTTACAGATAAGGAAACAGAGGCACAAGGTTATACAGTTCACTAAGGATCAGAGCCAATTACAGAAGGTACGTTTCTCAGAGTTAGTCCTGTTCTGGATAGAACTGAGGGAAATTCAAATTAGGCAAGAGAAGTTACTGTTGATTGAAAAAATGGCTGCAGTTATCACTCTTCATGTCCAATCTCTACCTGAGCTTGAAGTTTCTTTCTCATCTCTCGAATCTGGTCTGGCTTTGCGACTTGCTTTGACCAAAAGAATGTGGTGGAAGTGATAGTGAGACAACTACAGACACAGTAAGTTCTAAGCAACTGAGTTTTAAGGTGTCTATTATAAAGAAATTGCTGACTGAGTTGTTAGGTTTACCTAAAAATCAGGTTTTTAAAACAGGCCAAAAAAAAGAATAAAAACTTGAGATTTAAGGTACAGTATAACTCAAGATTTCATATAGTTAGAAAAGACACAAATTAGGCCATTTAGAACAATTCTGAAAAGAACTCTTATCTGACATTGTTCCTGAACATCCAAAGACTAATGTCCTGGTGAGCTCACTATGGACTCTTAGTGGGAATACAAGTCTCTTCAGATCCAATTCAAGGACCTTAGGAATGTGTCCAAAGGAGGGATCACATTCTTTGAGAAAATGAGGGGTTTTGCTAGTTCTCAGTCCTTTAGGGATCCTTCTGAGTGGACAAAATATGGAACAAATCCTGATTCTTGTTCATTAGAAGGAGATCCTCTTCAAACCTCATCAGCATTTTATCTCAATCTTTGGAATTGGAAACAGGTTACCAAGAATGTGCCACTTAAAAGATGCATTCTTTTGGACTGGGAATGAGGATTCAGACAACCCAGTCTTTCTCTAAAACACTCTGTAAAGACATGGCACAGAAGTGGAATGCTAGAAAAACCTTAAATTATAAAAATGAAATGAAACCAAGTTCCTAAACTAACTGAATAACACACACAAATATTTGACTTCTGGACTTGATTTAATTATAACTCAACTCCAGCTCAAGTGGTGGTAAAGAAAAATTTTAAATCTGAATAGTGATTCATGAGCAGATGTGCAGATTTGCTCTGATGAATCCGCCCACTATTCTTAAGACTTGACAAATAGCTGTTCAATGCCTATAATTTGTGCCTGCATCTATATATGAAGTGAGACTATAAAGTCATAACACAAATGAACTTTGGTTTCAGCAATTCAGATGTGTCAAATATTTGGATGTGTGTGTGTATACATATATAAGTTATATATGTGTGTATATAAATTATATATGTATTTGTATATAAATTATGTTTGTATCTCAGTTGAAGACAGTACATATAGCTGAGATAGTGTATACTTGATCAAAGCTGGCTGCTTAACCCAGTGGATGGTTTGGTGTTTTGTTGTTTTTTTTAGGTCAAAAGTTTGATATCATTAACTCCCTAGTTTTTTCCAGCCTCCAGTCTCCATTGTATACGTATTTCTTCCCTCCCCAGTAGTGATTTTTTTTTTTTTTAATATTTGAGGGAAGCCAAGTCATTTATTCTGAATTAAACTTGAAGTTAATAAAGTTTCAATTCATATTTTTTCCAAAACAACCAATGTAAAAATTCACTTTCTCCAGAGATCAGTGCTATAAGACTTTGTAGAAGTCACATGTAAAAAAAAAATTATTCCAAAAGACCTAGTGGAAAAATGGAGAAAAAGCCAAAAATAAAATCAGAGGCATGGATCACTTTAAAAATTGCATATGCATTAGAGTGAATCTTAAAGTGGTAGATGTGTATGAAGAAGCACTAAAAAGTAGTTTCAACAGCTATAAATACATTGTTCATTTGTCAAATGAAGAATTCCATAGTTTAATCATAAACTTAAAATGCTATTATAAAATAGATTTCATTACTTTAGAATAAAAGAGTCCTACAACCAGAAACACCACCACTGAAAGGTCCTTTGGATATTAAATCCTTATTTTTTTATATCACATTTTAGGACATAGGAAAAAGTATATTTAGGCAGTAAAAAGAATACTGGAGTAGTCTACCTTGTAATTGAATAGCAACTCTCATTTAGTTTAGTTGAAAATGTATTTTAGTGTTTAAGGAAAATTTATTATCTAACCTATTTCTACATAAATGCAACTTTTTCTATATTAAACAAAAATACTTACCACAGAACACCATACAAAATGGTAAAACTGGATAGATAAACCTAAATTCTTTGTGGCTCAACATGCTATAATAAAAAAAAAGATATTAAGAGAATTACATGACAACTTGAGAAGTAAATATATTTAAAATGAAATATTAGCAATCTGTTTTTCTAAATACTGAGACTGAATTTCCTGCTTCAGGATGCAGTCTCATTATTTTTTAGTTAAAAGATGATGAAGTGTTAAAAGTAATCCTAATATTTGATGTCAATGTGAAATTCTAAAGTACAATTACATTCTAAAAAAGATTTGTTACCAACCCAATTAAGTCATATTACTCAAATTTGGAATAAAGATACATACATTTTCATTTAAAAATATTTCTCTAGTCCTTCAATACTTAAAATTTTGGTAGTTTCAAATTTTAAGAGCAAATGAAGTTTTTTCAACTCCTTGAAAACTGAATGTAATCCTTGTCAAGCAAACTATACATATCAGAAGTATTCATTCTGAGCATCAGCATAATTATTACTTTTTCTATCTGCTAAATAATCTCCAGTAATAAATCATAAGAGTCAATACATATCCAGAAGATAAACAGTTTACTTTTTGAAGAATTTAATTTAAATTCTTGGTAACATTAAATAAATTAATTACTTGAACAAATAAAATCTTACCTATAAACTAGCAGTGTCCATAGCACAGTTACCAAAAGTATTCGGTACCTCTTTGGGGCCAGAAAGCAGCCATGAATAAAGAAGGGTAAGTGAGTACCCAAGACAGCTGGAAATCCTTGACTAAAGTACCAATGCCATGGATGAGAACCATAAAATGTTCCCAAATTCTGAAGCACGTTAAATTTCAAAAAGTTATATTGAACCAGGGTCCACTGGCATAGTTGATGGAAAGAAAATAGAAATATATTAGTGCCAAGTATGAATCTTCAACATTAGGGAATTTGGCAGAATCTTGAAGTCTAAAAACCAAACAATACTTTATATTAATAATTTTGATTAATTACAACATGAAATCATTCTTTATTCATTTTTAATGTTCTAAGTTTTAATTTATAAAAAAGTTGTTAATTTATAAAAAAAACTAGGTTTCTGCAATTCAAGAAATCATGAATAAATGTTCGTATGTATTTTGATAATGTAAGTTTTACATACAGTAAATGATAAAGAAGATCCTCAAAATAGGTTTTGTATGAGTATATGTGTTACCCATATTAAAAACTTTATAGTTTATGATATCACACATTAAAATATAAGCCTTGAGAACATTACCTTTTGAATTGTCACCAACAGCAACAACAGTTCGGTAAAAACAGCAGTTAACAGTAAGTGCTCATTTCTGCCAGGCAATATTGTAAGCATTTACATGCATTATCTCATTTAATCCTTCAACCTTATGAAACAGGTACCACAGTTATTTCCAGTTAAGGAAACTTCTCCAAGGTCACATAGCTAATAACGAAGGCACCAGGTTTCAAACTGTGGCAACCTGATTCCAGAGCCCCTAAGTGACTTAAAATCAGGGAACTTAAAAACAACCAAAGGCCATAACCAACAGTCATTACGTTAAAATGTCAAATCAAATCCTTGAAGAGAGTATTCTGATTAATTTGGAATTCTGAATGATTGAGTTCAATTAAAGTTTAAAAATTTAACCTTTGTATCAAACCTGACTAAATTGTACAAACTTGACAAAAATGCTATAAAATGGGACTCCTTTTAAGTTCAACTATGAATATACAATTCTGTTTTATAGAAAACACAGCAAATTGAATGAAAGGCATATGCCAATAGTTTTTTTTTTTTTTCAATGTATCCCATAAAATTTTTAAAAAGTGATTTGCCTGTGTTCCCAAATATTCAGAGATTAATAATAGGTCAGGTTGAGTTTTTAGTGTAATAAATGGTTAGATTAAAAATAGCTATTAGCGGGGCGCCTGGGTGGCTCAGTGGGTTAAGCCGCTGCCTTCGGCTCAGGTCATGATCTCAGGGTCCTGGGATCGAGTCCCGCATCGGGCTCTCTGCTCGGCAGGGAGCCTGCTTCCCTCTCTCTCTCTCTCTCTCTGCCTGCCTCTCCATCTACTTGTGATTTCTCTCTGTCAAATAAATAAATAAAATCTTTAAAAAAAAATAAAAATAAAAAAAAAAATAAAAATAGCTATTAGCTTAATGTATTTTTACTTACTTGACCAAAAAAAATACGATCAACTATCAGAGACAAACTCAAAGTGACAAATCTGAAAAACAAAATAGAAGGGTGATTAACACTCTGAAGTTACAGAAAATCCAATATTGGCATATGGCTTTTACAAATGCTTGGCCAACCAAAGTCACTTTAAAAATGCCTTACACTTTTGTCAACTGAATATGGATTTACACGTTGAGAGGTCTTTCACAGATAGAAGCTGTATTTGTTTATTTACTTATTTTTAGATTTTATTTATTTATTAGACACAGAGACAGAAATCACAAGCAAGCAGAGAGGCAGGCAGAGAGAGAGGGAGAAGCAGGCTCCCCACTGAGCAGAGAGTCCGATGCAGGGCTCGATCCCAGGACCCTGAGATCATGACCTGAGCCGAAGGCAGCGGCTTAACCCACTGAGCCACCCAGGCGCCCCTAGAAGCTGTATTTAAGGAAAGTTTCTAAAAGTAATGAACACTGTATTATCTATTGCTATACAACAAAGTACCCTAAACATTGGCAAATTAAAACTATGAACATTTATTACTTCATTGTGGGCCAAGAATCCAAGTGGAGCTTAGCTGGGTGTCCCTGGGTCAAAGCCTTTCATGAATTATCAAAATGTTGGCTGGGGCTAGAGAGTTTCATCTGAAGGCTTGACTGGTGCTGGTGGGGAAATCTGCTTCCAAGCTCACTCAACATGATGTTGGCAGAGCTCAACTCTCTCAACATGGATGTTGGCAGAGCTCAATCTCCCACACATGGGAGATTTTAAAGACTTTTAAAGACTACCTCCTGACATGGAGACTGGCATCCCACAGGGTAAGTCAGCAAAGAGAGAGTAAGATGGGCATCTAACATGGATGCCAAGTCCTTTAATAACCCAATCATGGAAGTGACATCCCTCCTGCCACGTTGCTATTTGTTAGAATTGACTCAAAATATCCAGCACAAGCTCAAGGGAAGAGGATTATATAATAGCATGAATATCAAGAAGATGGGGTCAGTGGGGGCCATCTCAGAGGCTGCATACTATAAACATATACACAGAAAAACACACTATGTATGAGTATAAGCCTTCATGAATCATCACTGCATGGACACAACTGTGTAACTGTCCTATAGACCAGGGTATGGAGCATTAGCAGCACTTCAAAAGGCTCTTCTATCTTTCCAACCAGTCAATCTCCACTCCTTTCGCAAAGAGGACCACTATCCTGGTTTATGATAGTTTAGATGTTTTACCTTTACTGAATTTTACAAAAATGAAATCACACTGTAGTATTCATATCCCATTTCCTTCAATCATGTGAGATTTAACCACATTTTTTGTATGTTGCAGTACTTCATTTATAATACTATATAGTATTCTTCTGAATTACTATGCCACAATGTATTTATTATGTTGATGGATGCTTTTTTTTTAAGCTATTATGAACAGTGCTATGAGCATTCTTTTTTTCCTTTTTTTTTAATTTGACAGACAGAGATCACAAGTAGGCAGAAAGGCAGGCAGAGAGAGAGGGGGAAGCAGGCTCCCCGCTGAGCAGAGAGCCCAGGACCCTGGGATCATGACCTGAGCCGAAGGCAGAGGCTTTAACCCACTGAGCCACCCAGGCGCCCCACTATGAGCATTTTTTTATGTGCCTTTTGTTTCCCAAATATATGTACTTATATTTCTGATGAGTATATACCTAGGATTGAATTACTGGGATCCAGGGTATAAGTGCAATCAGCTTTAGTAAATTCTTAGTTTTCCAAAGTGGTTGTATCAGTTTATATTCCCACAGGAATATATAAAGGCTCTATATCCTTTCAGGCATTTGGGTAGATGTATACTAGGATGTCATGGTGGTTTTCATTTACATTTCCTGAGTGACTAATAAATAAGGTGAGTACCTTTATACTTCTTGACCATTTAAATATCTTCTGAAGTGCCTGTTCAGGTCTTTTAATCAATTTTCTATTTTTCTTAAAGATTTGTACAAGTTTTGTATATAATTGATAGATGTTTTTTCTTGGTGTTGTGTTTTATACTACAAATATCTTCTGGTCTGAGGCTTGCTTTTTCACTCTTAATGGTGAATCTGATGAACAAAAGTCTTGAATTTTAATGTATTCAAATGCATTTATCTTTCCCTTTATAGTTAATACCACATTATACTTAAGAAATCTCTGCCTGTCTCAAGGTTATGAAGATATTCTATCACATCTCTAAGAAGAACAATTCTTTTATCTTTACATTAATATCTATATTTCCCTGGATTTTAATTTTTTGTTATGGTGGCAAGTAGGGGTCCATATGGATATCCAGCTAATTATATATTTATTGAAAAGACTTACTGTACTGCCTTATCACTGTTAATCATAAATGAGTGACTTTATGTCTGGGTCTGTTGTTGGACTATTATGTCTCACCAGTCAGTCTATTTGTTTTGCACTGATTCTAAGTTGTCTTAATTACTGTAACTTTGTAAGAAGTCTTAATATCTAGTAAAGTCAAGTCATCCAACATTATTTTCTCTAATTCTTTTAATTAATATTAGTATTTTGCATTCCACTTAAATATTTAAAATCAGCTTTATCAGTACACACACACACACACACACACACACACACCATACTGGGCTTTAATTGGAACTCCATTGAATATACAGATCACAGTTTGGGGAGAGTTGATGTCTTTAAAATATTGAGTCTTCCATCCATGAACATGGTATATTCTTCCATTTATTTAGGTCTTTATTAGTTTCTCCCAATAATGTTTTATACCTTCCTGTGTAGACTCCTTGTATATCTTTTATTATTTTATTCATAGAGAGAGGGAACACAAGCAGGAGGAGTGGGAGAGGAGTGGGAGAGGGAAAAGCAGGCTTCCCACCGAGCAGGGAGCCTGATGTGGGGTTTCATCCCAGGACCTTGGGATCATGACCTGAGTTGAAGGCAGATGCTTAACCAACTGAGCCCCCCAGGCACCCCTTAATTTTTTATTCTGACTAATTTCTGACTGAGAAAAATTGCAAGGATAGTGTGAAGAATTTTCATATATCCTTCACCTAGATTTCCCAAATGTTAGCATTTTACCATATTTTCTTTATCTTTTTCTTTCTATTTAAATATGTATTTTTTCCTGAATTGTTTAATAAGTTGCAGACATCATTCACCTTTATCCCTATACTTCCTAAGAACAAGAAAATTCTCTTACATCACAAATAATCAGAAACCGGAAATACAAAGTTTTTATGGCTATCTAATTTACACCTTGTTTAGATTTTACCACTTGTCACAATAATTTCCTTTATACAAAGAAAAACATTTTGTTTTTTTTATTATTATTTGATGTGTTCACTTGTGTATCTCTATAGTGGGAGAGGAGTGGGATCTAGATTATTTAATCTAGATTATTTCCTTAATCTTTCCTTGTCATTCATGACTGACATCTTTGAAGAATACAGGATAGTTATTTTCTAGAATGTATCTCAATTTGGGTTTGTCTGATATTTTTCATGAATAGATTCAGGTTATACATAATGAGAGTAATACCATAGAAGTGACAGGGTGTTTTCTCTGCTTCTGATTATGTGTCTTATGATACTGATCCATCCAGTTGCTGGTAATGTTAACTTTGGTCCCTTTTTCTTTTTAAAATTATTTATTTTTAAAAAATTTTATTTTTAAGTAATCTCTTTACCCAATGTGGGGCTTAAACCCACAACCCTGAGATTAAGAGTTGTATGCTCTGCCAATTGAGTCAGCCAATTGATCCCTTGATTAAGGAAGTGTCTGTCAAGTTTCTCCACTGTAAAATTATTATTTTATCCCTTATAATTAATGTTTCATG
Organism: Mustela nigripes; assembly: GCF_022355385.1. NCBI lineage: Eukaryota > Metazoa > Chordata > Mammalia > Carnivora > Mustelidae > Mustela > Mustela nigripes. The sequence goes on along the minus strand of NC_081569.1, from coordinate 35,752,012 downwards.
GGGAGACACTTTGAGACTATATAAATATCCTCTTATTCCTCTAATTTTTACCCACTAGTTTTAGCATCCAAATGAAATAAATATTTGCATATTCACCTTGTACTTAGTGAACATGCTGAATTTATTTACTAATCCTAATAGTTTAATTTTAGATTCTTTTGGATTTTCTACATACAGTCATGCCATATAGTTTTATTTCTTCCTTTCCAACCAGTTGTTTTTCTTGCCTTACTGCACTAGTTAGGACATATACTGTTAAACAGCAGGGGAAATAATGAGCATAATATATTGCCCCCGATCTCAGGTAAAAGGATTTCAGGGCTTCAAAACTTAGTATGATTTTGCTATGACAGTTTATAGAAATCTTTGTCATTTTAGTGAAGTCCCCTTCTAATACACATTTTCTAATGGTTGTTCCCCCTTACCCATTATGAGTAGGCTTTTAATTTTATCATGTGGCTTTTCTGTGTCTCCTAAAGTAAAACCAACCTTGCTTATAATATATTCTCTTTTTAATTAATTTTTTAAAAAATTTTTGAAGATTTTATTTGGCAGAGAGAGACACAGTGAGAGAGGGAAAACAAGCAGGGTGCATGGAAGAGGAGGAAGCAGCCTTCCTGCTGAGCAGGGAGTCTAATGTGGGGCTCAATCCCAGGACCCTGGGATCAAGACCTGAGCTGAAGGCAGATGCTTAACGAATGGGCCACCCAGGCGCTCCCTCTTTTTTATTTTTTTTAAGAGAGAGCATGTGTGCAAGTTGGGGGGAATGTAGGGGGAGGAGGAGACAGGGAAAGAGAATCCCAAGCAGGCTCCGCACCCAGCACAGGACAGTATCATGACCCTGAGAGTATGATCCAAGCTGAAACCAAGAGTTGAAAGCTTAATAGACTGAGCCACCCAGGCATCCCACTCTCTTTTTTAATACATTGTTAGATTCAATTTGGTAAGTTTTAAGAATTTTGCATTCTTATCATAAGAGATACTGATTTATAATTGGCTTTTCTTATAATGCCCTTGTCAGATTTTGGGATCAAGGGTATGGTGTCTTCATTAAGAGTTGGGAAATGTGGGGCACCTGGGTGGCTCAGTGGGTTAAAGCCTCTGCCTTCGGCTGAGGTCATGGTCCCAGGGTCCTGGGATTGAGCCCCGTATTGGGCTCTCTGCTCAGCGGGGACCCTGCTTCCTCCTCTCTCTCTCTCTGCCTGCCTGCCTACTTGTGATCTCTGTCTGTCAAAGAAATAAATAAATAATCTTTAAAAAAGAAAAAAGAGAGTTGGGAAATGTGATTCTTTTTATATTCTGTGGAAAAGTTTATGTGGATTGATGTTTCTTCTTCCTTAAACATACAGTAGCATTCACAGTGAAGCCATCTAAGCCTGGTGTTCCTTTGTTTAAAGTCCTTAATTACAAATTAACTTTAATATACATAGTACTATTCATATTTACTATTTTCTCTTTTGTCAGTTTTGGTAAGTTGTATTTTTCTAGGAATTTGTCCATTTCATCTGAGTTGTCAAATTTATTAGCAAAAAGTTGTTCATAATATCTTCTTATCTCAATGCCTATAAGATCTATAATGATGTCCCATAGTTTGTTGTGTCTTGCTAATTGTTGGTGAGAATGTGGCACCTGAAAGGCAATTTTTTTGATTTTACAGAATAAATGACAAAATGATGTCCCAAATTCTCAATGTCATATAAAAGGCAAGGAGAAGTAGGTCCATACACAATAGAAATTTTCCTAAGATTTTTCTAAGGATTTTCCTAAGATTTTCCTAAGATTTTCCAAGATTTTTCTCTGTATTTAGAGATACTTTTCCAGTCTGGAAACAGACATGCTACTGCCAGCAGAACATGCTACTGTTCCAGGTTTTTTTTTCTTTTTCTTTTCTTTCTTTCTTTCTTTTGTTTTTTTTAAATAAATAGCCCTAGGTGCTAGAGGTTTGGTGTTCCCTTCCCAGTTCTGACCCTGACCAGCCCAATCACCTTGCAGGTATCATTTCCTTCTCTGAATCTCCAATGCCTCATATGTGAAGTGGGATGACAGATGAGATAATTTTGTGCCTTTTTTTTTTTTTTTTTTTAAAGTAAACTCTACCCCTAACATGAAGCTTGAAATCACAAGCCCGGGAGCAAGGCCTACCTTGCTCTACCAACTGAGCCAGCCAGGTGCCCTGCAAATGGTTATTTTTAAAGGGTGGTTAGTACATAAAAGGCTGTTGCTGGGACCAACTCAGTGCAACAACACTTGACAGTTTAAGACTAATTAGGACTGTGAATCATATTTGTTATGCACTGTACAGTTTCAAAGTATTTTCACTTACATTATCTCATTTGTTCTTTCATATATTTCCCTTCAAAATAAAACAGACAAGCATTTTGATCTATATGAATAGGCTTCCTCAGGCCTTTACAGCTCGAAGCATGCTGATCGCCCAGACCCAGCAAACTCATGTTCACTTTTTGATATTATTTAAAACATCATCTACTTTGTAAACCTTCTATTAATGTTTCCCTTGGAAGCAGAATTAGGCTTTTTTATTATCTGTTGTACAACATTTTGTTACATAACTATTTAGAACAGTCTATATCACTGATCAAGAATTACTGTTGTATCTCTTTCCCCCTACCCCCCGCCCCGCGCCAGATTTTGACCTTGGGAACAGACACTGCATCTTACTCACTTCTGAATCATCAAATGTTTGCTACAAAGCAGGCTAAATGCTTGTTGAATGAGTAAACTATACATTGTATTGCGATGAGAAAAAAGGCTTTTTATCTCCCTGTGTAAAAGCCTACATAATCTGAGCTCTTGTTGTCCCTGACTTCATTATCATATTCTCCAGTCTCTGCTGTTCCTCAGATATGCCAAATACACCTTTATGTCAAGGTCTTTGCTGGTCTCTTTGCCTGGAATATTCTTTCCTTATTTCCTTGTTTCAATTCCTTTAGGTTTTGGCTCTAGTGGCACCTTTTCATGATGGACTTCTCCATAAAAAATACCCTATAGGGACGCCTGGGTGGCTCAGTTGGTTGGACGACTGCCTTCGGCTCAGGTCATGATCCTGGAGTCCCGGGATCGAGTCCCACATCAGGCTCCCAGCTCCATGGGGAGTCTGCTTTGCTCTCTGACCTTCTCCTCGCTCATGCTCACTCTCACTGTCTCTCTCTCAAATAAATAAATAAAATCTTAAAAAAAAATACCCTATAAAAAATAACAATGCTTCTCTCCTGCATCAGCATACTTTTTTTTTTTTTTTAAAGATTTTATTTATTTGTCAGAGAGAGAGAGTGAACAAGCAGGGGGAGTGGCAGGCAGAGAGAGAAGCAGGCTCCCCGCTGATCAGGGAGCCTGATGGAGTACTTGATCCCAGGAACCCCGGGGATCATGACCTGAGCCAAAGGCAGACGCTTGACTGACTGAGACACCCAGGCATCCCCTACACCATTCTGTCCTTATCTATCATTATTTTTCCCTGTAGCATTTATCACTTGACAGATACATATTACTCTATGTTTTTAGTTTTCTGTCTTCTCCCACTAGAATATAAACTTCATAAAGGCAGGGACTTTGTTAAATTGCTCTATCTCCAGCACCTGGAACAGTACCTGGCACCTACTGGGATTAAACAAATATTTGCTGAATGAATGCAATACATTAAAACAATGTTAATAAATCTGAGAAATGACAACAGTGGTCACTTGGCTTCTAGATGATTTAGTCCTTTTTAATTCTTATCCAAAAATACTCAAACAGAGTGAATACTAGTATAGTAAAAAGACTGTTATTCTAAGAATCAGAATTAATTCAGCCCTTCAATAAATAATTATTCTGGATACTCTACTAGATACTTGGAATAAGTATGATCCTAGCAGCTCAAAATTAGAAGACATGTGTTTTTATTTTGGTTTGGTCTTGATTTTTTGAACAGGGGCCACACTAATCTTCTTTGTATTTTAGTATAGATGCTACTGAATTGAACACAGAAGACATGGGTTTCAATCCTAGTTCCATCACAGCAACCAACCCAGAGACTCTGGCTAAGGCATGTTTAATTTCACCATGCTCCACCTACCCCCCTCCCCCATTTCCTTACTACAAACTAAAAATACCTACATTGTCTATTCCAAGAATTGTGAGTCATGAGGTAATATGTAAATATACATTGTAAATTATAAAGCCTTATACAAATGTAAAAGAATCAAGTATCTCTAAAATGTACATGAGAGATATTTAGGAAATGAAGTATAGAAAAATTCTAAGTGAGAAAAGTTCCAAAGATCTCTATTTAAGTAAATTAAAACAATTATAGTTAATAATCATAAATATAAAAATATAAATTATAAATTTGGAAATATTGTTTCCCTAGTCTGACAATTCTGACATTAGAAGATATAATAATTGACTACAAGATATAAAATCTTGTTCATAATCTAAAATTTATAGGTTATGGACATTAATAGATGGATTGTAGCCGTACTTACCCTATAGGTAAAAACTGATGCAGAATAAGATCAAGCTTTTTCTGTTCTTGCCAGAAATGTCTAAAGACCAAGGGTATCCATGGAATGATAGCTGTGGGACGAATTACGAAGGCAAGTGCCACCAGGGACGAGTACTTGACACTATAAGCAAGGAAAATGTATTATCAAGAAACTAGGAAATGAGTGTAGAATTTATGCTGTGATATAACATTTTTTTTTCCTAATGAGAGCATTTTCATTTTGGTATAGATATGTAAAGTTGGGTAAGGTACTTACACTTTTTGACTCTTAATTTTCCTCCTCCATAAGAAGAGGTAATATCTAAGGTCTTTTTCAGCTCTAATAGCCCATTCTAGTATTTGAAATTAAGTTATTCTATGTCTTAATGCTAGTCTTTAGCCATACGACTCTGCCAATTGCTTTCCTGATGGAAAATTACCAAGCCTCTCCTAAGGAGATTAAAGGAAATCACACAAAACCATTCTCTAATTAAAAAAAAAAAGAATAAATGCATTTAAGGAAATACTAGGATTTAGGCAGTGTTGGGCTTCTTAGTACCTACAATTTTGTTTTGAAAGTAAACTGCTAATTTTATGCAAATAGAAGGTCTATACATATAAATGATTAAAAGCCTATCATACAAACCTCTAAGATCATGGATAAAAATGTAGATTTTTACTATTAGGGCTTGCCTCAATAAATGGCTAAAGAAGACTAATAATTTAATCATAAGGACAACATACAGTAGATTATCACATGGAAATAGTGGTAGTTCTGCTAAAAACTGAAGGCAAGCAAAATAAAACTTTATGGTACCATTTTATATCTATTAACTAATAAAGAGCTATAGATGCATTTCTAATGTTGGTGAGGATATAAGAGCAGAGATTCCATTCAAATGCTTACAGAGACCACACAAGTAATAAAAATGAATGATATAGACTGTGGGGAGGTTCTGATATTGTCATGAAGGAATCTTGGCCCAAGATGTTGCTGGGCCTCTCATTTTTTCAAGAGAAACTAGAAACCAAGGTTTTTATGTAAGATCTCCCAATTTTTAAAAATCTTCGCCAAGTTTCTTCAGAAAACAAAAACTCTTATGCAGGTGAAATAAAACATATTCGTAGGTTGATCTGATTTGCTTGCATCCTAATTGCTACTTCTGCTATAGAGAAACTATTGAGAGGACACCCAAGTGTATACTTCCAGTCCTAACCTCACTCCAAACTTCCAGACTTGGATTTCTTACTCTTTTCTGAATATTTCTACATAGATTGCTACTGGCACTCAAAATCAAAGCACCTGAAACAAGCCCCAAACCTTCCCTGAAACTTCAGTGTCTAATATTTATAGCATCACTCCGTTTCTCAGTCTTAAAATTGTAAAGTCCCTCAAACAGCAACATCTCACCCCACACATCCACCTTGTTTCCTTCCCAGTCCCATCATTTTACATTAAGTCACTTGTCTGGAATATTTTAAAAGTTGTTGTCTTACTTTTTTGTGTGTTGCCCCCAAATAATCCTTTATTTCGTATCATTGTCATCAACAACACTTACTAAGCACTTACTTTATAAGAGGCCCTCTGCTATATATACTTTATATAGATTTTCATTTAATTGTGAAGAGAGATGTTTTATTGTTACCATTTTACAGAAATCAATGCTTATATATTTTCCGTCCATCCTTACATCTTTCATTTATAAAATTTTTAAAGACTTTTTCAAAATCTCATATATTCTAAGTCCAGGAATAGTACCTGTCATGTTTATCCAGGGAAGAATGCTTTTACCGCAGTTGCCTGTGCTATGTGACCCTCTCTTCCTGACTGAACACAGGCAGCCAAGCTAAATCTAGCCAGTGTGAAACTATAGGGATGATGACATTTAACAGACCTAATCAGATTTTCTTAAATTAAATGCAAAATAGAAAAAGTTGGTCAACTGGTAGTGAGGACAGAAACGGAGACTAGCTGAGCCTTAAAATCAGACAACCAAAACAAATTCACAGACTGGGCTATAAAGGCACAACAGAACAGACTTTTTCCCAAAACTGCCATAATTCATTCATTTCATTTATGTGGCTGAGATACTCTATAATTTTCTACTAGGCCTGGCCACAAGGTACCTCTTTTCCTTATTTTTACTTTCAGCCCTACAATAAGGCTCTCATCATATAGGTAAAATTAAGTGAATGCCTATTCTTTTTTTTTTTTTAAAGATTTTATTTATTTATTTGACAGACAGAGATCACAAGTAGGCAGAGAGGCAGGCAGAGAGAGAGGAGGAAGCAGGCTCCCCGCTGAGCAGAGAGCCCAATGTGGGGCTCGATCCCAGGACCCCGAGATCATGACCTGAGCCAAAGGCAGCAGCTTAACCCACTGAGCCACCCGGGCGCCCCTGAATGCCTATTCTTGCAGTCAGGAGTCTTAATGCTGAAATGATCTTACTTGAGTTGATTCTCCCAACAACCTTTTTCTATAGGAAGAATGGATTCTTAAATAGACCAAATTCTGGCTTTCTCCCTTTCATTATATTCTCCCTTTCATTTCATTATATTTCTCCCTTTCATTATATTCTAAATACTGGTACTGCAAGGGAATGCTTTCTTACTCAGATTTGATTATATCATGCTTTCAAAAGCCTTCAGTGGTTCCTTACAACCTACAGAATCAAGTCCAAGCTCTGGAGAAGGGCAAAGTCCCATTCCAGCCTCATCCTTTATTCTTCCCTTCTCCCATGCTTCCAGCCATGTGTATGGTAGAAGGGACAACCTGCCCACAACAAAATGAAGCCCTTCTACAGCTCTGTGTTTTTGCTCATGTTGGTTGTTCCATTTGTCTGGTATTTGCTTCCCCAGTTTATATAAATCCAAATCAGTCCATATATTTTCTTTAATTTACTTTTTAAAACTTAAGTATAGTGGATATATAGTATTGTTATTGGTTTCAAGTGTACAATATAGTGATTTGACATTTTTACACATTACAAAATGCTCACCACAAAAACGGTAGTTACCATCTACTACCATACAGAATTATTACAACATTATTGACTATATTCCCAATGCTATACTTTATATCCTCATGACTAATTTATTTTATTTTGAAGATTTTATTTATTCGACAGAGAGAGAGAGAGATCACAAGTAGACAGAGAGGCAGGCAGAGAGACAGGGGGAAAGCAGGCTCCCCGCTGAGCAGAGAGCCCAATGTGGGGCTTGATCCCAGGACCCCGAGATCATGACATGAGCCGAAGGCAGAGGCTTAACCCACTGAGCCACCCAGGCACCCCACTAATTTATTTTATAAATGGAAAACTGTACATCCAAATTTGCCCATCCAATGCATTCCTCCACCCATCAATTTGTTCCCTGTATTTGTGAGTCTGTTTCTGTTAAGATTATTCATTTGTTGTTTTTTAGATTCTACTTTTTTTTAAAGATATTATTTATTTATTTGACAGACAGAGATTACAAGTAGGCAGAGAGGCAGTCAGAGAGAGGAAGAAGCAGGCTCCCTGCTGAGCAGAGCCCTATGTGGGGCTCTATCCAAGGACCCTGGGATCATGACCTGAGACTTTAACCCACTGAGCCACCCAGGTTCCCCTAGATTCTACTTTTAAGTGAAATTATATGGTATTTATCTTTCTCAGGCTTATCTAATATCCTCTAGGTCCATCCATGTTTTTGGAAAATGGCAAGATTTCATTCTTTTTTTTTTTTTTAAGATTTTATTTAAAGATTTCATTCTTTTTATGGCTGAGTAATAATCCACTCTGTGTGTGTGTGTGTATACAAACCTTCTTTATCTGTTCATCTATTGATGGATACTTCGGTTGCTTCCGTATCTTGCCTATTATAATTATTTATAATAATAATATATAATTTATAATAATTGCTGCAGTAAACATAGGAGTGCATATTAGTGTTTGCCTTTTCAAGATTTTATTTATTTCTGAGAGAGAGAGAGAGAGAGAGCATGAGCATAAGCAAGTGGAGAAGCAGGTTCCCCACTGAACAACGAGTACAAATCAGGATTTGATCCCAGGACCCTGGAATCTGAAGGCAGATGCTTAACTGACTGAGCCACCTAGGTGGCTAAAATGGATTTTGCATTTTCTTTGGATAATAACCAGACACATTGCTGGATCATACATATGGTATTTCTGTTAGTCAACACTTGTAATTTTTTGTCTGTTTGGTAATAGCTATTCTGATAGGTGTGAGGTGATATCTCATTTTGATTTTGATTTGCATTTATTTCCCTGATTATTAGTGATATTGAGCATTTTTTCATGTGTCTGTTGGACATCTGTAGGTCTTCTTTGGAAAAATCTCTATGTCTGCCCATTTTTTAATTTGATTTTTTAAAATTGTATGAGTTCTTTATGATTTTGGATATTAACCCCTTACTGGGTATATCATTTGCAAACATCTTCTCCCATTCAGTAGTTTGTCTTTACATTTTGTTGATGGTTTGCTGTGTTGCTCACGTAGTCCCAAAAGTTTATATTTACATTTGTTGCCTCTGCCTAGGGAGACAGATCTAAAACAATGTTGCTAAAACTGACATCCAAGAGTTTACCATTGTTTTCTTTTAGTTTTATGGTCTCAGGTCTTACATTTAGGTCTTTATTTGACGTTTATTTTTTGTATATGGGTTGATAAAGTAATCGAGTTTCAGTCTTTTCCATGTAACTGTCCAGCTTATCCATCACCACTTATTAAAAAGACTGTCTTTTCCCCATTGCATATTCTTGTCTATCTTTGTCATAGATTAATTGACCATAGAAGTGTGGATCCAGGGGTGCCTGGGTGGTTCAGTCAGTCAAGCATCTGCCTTTGACTCGGGTCATGATCTCAGGGTTCTGGGATCGAGCCTCACATTGGGCTCCCTGCTCAGTGGGGATTCTGCATCTCCCTCTCTCCATCCCTTCTGCTTATGCCCACTATCTTTTTCTCTCTCGATATAAATAAAATCTTTTTAAAAAGTGTGGGTTTACTTTTGGACTCTATATTGTTCCACTGATCTATGTATTTTAGTGCCCATACATTTCTTTTTTGATTACTATAGCTTTGTAGTATAATTTGAAATCTGGGAGTGATACTTCCTGCATTGTTCTTCTTTCTCAAGATTGTTTTGGCTATTCCGGGTGTTTATGTTGTTTTTGTTTTTCTTGTTCCATACAATTTTAGTATTATTTGTTTTACTTCTGAGAAAAATGCTACTGGTACACTGATAGAGATTTCAATGAATCTGTAGATTGCTTTGGGTAATATGGACATTTTAACAATATTAATTTTCTAATCCACAAATATGGTACATCTTTCCATTTACTTGTGTCGTCTTTAATTTCTTTCATGAATGTTTTACAGATTTTAAGAGTCTTTTTAAGGGTCTTTCACTTCCTTTATTGAATTTATTTATTTATTTATTGAATTTATTCCTAGGTATTTTTAACATACAATTATAAATGGCACAGCTTTCCTAATTTCTCTGACTGCTAGTTTATATAGAAACACAAAGATTTCTGTATATTAATTTTGTATCCTGTAACCTTATTGTGTTAGTTCTAAGTTTTTTTGGTGGGAGTCTTTACAGTTTTCAATATGTAGTATGTTAGCTGTAGAAGTGAGTTTTACTTCTTCCTTACCAATTTGGATGCCTTTTCTTTTTCTCATCTGATTACTATGACAAGACTTCCAGTACTATGTGGAATAATAGTGGCAAGAATGGGCATCCTTGTCTTGTTCCTGACCTTAGATGAAAAGCTTCAAGCTTTTCATCACTGAGTGTGGTTATTAGCTGTGGGTTCATCATTTATGGCCTTTATTATGTTGAGGTATATTCCTTCTGCATCCACTGTTTTGAAAGTTTTACCGTAAATGGATGTCAAATTTTGTCAAATGCTTTATCTGTATCTATTGAGATGATCATATGATTTTTAATCTTATTTTGTTGCATATATCATGTTGATTTGCATGTAACTATCCTTGCATCTCTGGAATAAATTTCACTTGATTATGATCAATGATACCTTTAATGTATTATTGAATTCAGTATGCTAATATTTTATTGAAGATTTTTGAATCGACATTCATTAGAAATACTGGCCTGTAATTTTTTTGGGGGGTAAGGGGTAGTGTCTTTGGTTTTGTTATCAGGGTAATGTTGGCCTTATAATGAATGAATTTAGAAGAGTTCCTTCCTCTTTAATTTTTTGGAATTGTTTGAGAAGGATCTGTATTAACTTCTTTAAAAGTTTTGTAGAATTCATCTGTGATGCCATCTGATCTTGGACTTTTGTTTGTTGGGAGTTTTTTGACTATTGATTCATTTTCATTACTAGTGATCAGTCTGTTCAGATTTTGTTTCTTTCGGATTCAGTCCTGAAAAATTATGTTTCTAAATTTACCCATTTCCTCTACGTTCTCCAATTTGCTGGCATATAATTTTTTTTTGTAATAGTCTCTTATAATCCTTTATATTTCTATGGTGTTGGCTATAATTTCTCCATTTCATTTCTGATTTAAGTCGTTTTTTTCCTTGATGAGTAGTCTTGGCTAAAGGTTTTTAAACATTATCTTTTTAAAAAATCAGCTGTTAGTTTCACTGATGTTTTCTTTTCTTTTTTTGGTCCCTATTTCCCCCCACTGGGATCTTCTTATTTTCTTCTACTAACTGTTTTTTTTTCCCTACTAAATTTACACTTGATCTTAGCCAAAAGGCCGAGAAGAAATTTTCCCTACTAAATTTAGATTAGGCTAGATTGTTTGAGATTTTTCTTACTTCTTGAGGTAGGCCTGTTTTGTTACGAATGTCCTTAGAACTTCTTTTGTGTCCTAAAGATTTTCAGATGTTGTATTTCCATTTTCATTAGTCTCATGGTATTTTTTCATTCCTTCTTTGATTTCTATATTGACTGGTTGCTTGTTTAGTAGCATGCTTTTGGCCTTCACTTTTTTCCAGTTTTTTAAAATTGTAATTGATTTCTAGTGTCATACTGTTTTCCGAAACTATGCTAGTAATATTTCAATCTTCTTACATTTATTGAGACTTATTTTTGGCCTAACATGTGATCTGTTCTAGAGAATGTTTCATGTGCACTTCAAAAAAATGTGTATTCTGCTGTTTGGGGGTGAAATATTCTATGTCTGTTAAGCTGATCTGGTTTAATGTGTCATTAAAGGTACTGTTTCCTTATTTTTGTCTGGATGATCTATCCATTGTAGCAAGTGGGGCATTAAAGTCTCCTCCTTCTACTATATTTCTCCTTTTAGGTCTGTTAATATCTTCTTTATATATTTGGGTGCTGCTATGTTGGATACATAAATATTTACAGTTGTTATATCCTCTTGTTGGATTGATCCCTTTATCATTATATAATGCCCTTCTTCTTCTCCTTTTTTTTTTTTTTTAAAGATTTTATTTATTTATCAGAGAGAGAGAAGCGAGAGCGAGCACAGGCAGACAGAATGGCAGGCAGAGGCAGAGGGAGAAGCAGGCTCCCTGCTGAGCAAGGAGCCTGATTCGGGACTCGATCCCAGGATGCTGGGATCATGACCTGAGCAAAAGGCAGCTACTCAACTGAGTCACCCAGGCGTCCCTATAATGCCTTTCTTTGTCTCTTGCTATAATCTTTGTGTTAAAGTCTATTGTTGTCTAAGAACTACCACCTAGTTTTTCTTCACCTCCGTTTGCATGGAATATCTACATTCAACCCTTCACTTTCAGTACATGTCTTTTGGTCTGAATTAAGTCTCTTCTATGCAGTATACAGATGGGGTTTTGTTTTTGTTTCTTTTTAATCCATCCAGTTGCTTCATGTCTCTTGGTTGGAGCATTTAGTTCATTTACATTTAATGTACTTATTCATAGGTATGTACTTACTGTCATCTTGTTAACTGTTTTCTTTCTTTCTTTCTTTTAAAGATTTTATTTACTTATTTGACAGAGAGAGATCACAAATAGGCAGAAAGGCAGGCAGAGAGAGGGGGAGGGGAGCAGGTTCCCTGCATAGCAGAGAGCCCAATACGGGCTCGATCCCAGGACACTGAGATCATGACCTGAGCCAAAGGCAGAGGCTTAACCCACTGAGCCACCCAGGTGCTCCTTGTTAACTGTTTTCTATTTGTTTTTGTAATTCTCTGTTCTTTTCCTCTTGCTCTTTTCTCTTGTGATTTCCTGACTTTCATAGTGTTATGCTTGGGTTCCTTTCTATTTTTTGTGTATATATTATTGGTTTTTAGTGCCATGAGGTTCATTCTAAAAGCACAGTAATCTACCCTCTCCATGATTATGTATTTGATATCATATTGTACATATTTTTATTTTGTCTATCTCTTAACTAATTATTGATTTTACTAATTTCGTCTTTAAATTTTATGCTAGCTATTACTTTTACTGTATTTTGCTTTTGCCAGTGAAATTCTCCTTTGATAATTTTCTTAAATTTTTTGCTTAGAGGATTTCCTTTCACATTTCTTGTAACACTGGTATGGTGGTAATGAACTCCTTTAAGCTTTTTTGTTTGGACAGCTTTTTATCTCTTCTTAATTCTTGCTGGGTAGAGCATTCTTGGTTGTAGGTTTTTTCATTTCAGCACTTTGAATATATTACGCCAGTCTGGCCTGCAAAGTTTCTGCTGAATAAACAGCTAATAGTTGTATGGGTGGTTTGTTGTATATAACTAGTTGCTCTTCTCTGGCTGTTTTTGAGATTCTCTCTTTATCTTTACTTTTTGGCATCCTAATTATTATGTGTCTTATTTTGGATCTCTTTGGGTTCATCTTGTTTGGGGCTCTTGTGCTTTCTGGACTTGGATGTCAGTTTCCTTCAGGGAACTTTTCAGCTATTTTCTCTTCAAATAAGTTTTCTACCCCTTTCTCTCTCTTCTTCTGGGACCCCTATAGTGTGAATGTTAGTCTGCTTAATGTAATAGAGGTCCCTTACCAATTCTCATTTTTAAAAATTCTTTTCTATTTGCTCTTGTTTGGATTATTTCCACTACCCTGTCTTCCAGATTGCTGCTCTGCATCCTCTAATCTACTTTTGATTCCATGCAGTGTATTTTTCATTTCAGTTATTACATTCTTCAGCTAAAACTGGCTCTTTTTTGTGTTTTCTATCTCCTTAAGTTTTCACTGAGTTCATCCACTCTTTTCCTAATTTTGGTGAGCATTTATGATCATTACTTTGAATTCTTTACCATGTAGATTACTTGTTTCCATTTTCTTTAGTTCTTTTTTGGAGGTTTTGTCTTATTCTCATTTAAAACATATTTCTCTATCTCATTTAATCTGACTCTCTATGTTTGTTTATTGGTATTAGGTAGGTCAGCTATGTCTCCTTGTTTAAGAGTAGTGTCCCATGGGCCTAGAAAAGCTTTCCCCCTGCTCACCAGAACCAGGCATTCCAGGGCTATCCTTGTATGAGCTGTGTGATCTCCCACTGGTGACAGGCCACAGCTGGTGTGGGTGTACTGGTGGGCAGGGATGCCCTTCTTACCCAGGACTGGAGTCACTATGGAGGGGTACCAGCTCTGACAGTGGCTGCCACCTGGGTATGGCATGGTGGCAGTTGCTTTGGAGGGGCATCTGCCAGTTGGGTGAGGCAGATCTGCAGGGGAATGCCAGGGTGGGGCAAGCTATGCTAGCAAGGTAGATAAAAAGTGTCAGAACTGTTATTTGCCAGTGTTGGGCCAGCTGGGCTGAAGGTAGGCAAGAAAAATGGTGCCTACCAGCACTTCTGTTCCTGGGGAAAGTGCCCAGCCTCTCTGGTACATGCCTTAAAATTTGTCAATAAATCTCCTTCATGTCTGGCTCAGGTGATTTTTAAACTGCTGCTTCTTTACTGGTTTTTGGAGCAAGTGATGCTGTCTCTAGGCCCTTTAAGAGCACAGTCTAGGTCTTCTATAGGCCTCTGGGTCTTTTGGAGTTAAACTCCACTGATATTAAAAGCAGACATTATGGGGACTCACATTCCTGATGCAGATCCCCAGCATGGAGTCCCCACTGTGGAGTTGAACCCCTTAACTCCACAAAGATGACCTCCACACTTATGATATCCCTTCTGCTGGGGTCACTGCTGGACGCTTTTCAAATGGCTGTTTTCCCACTGGGTCTCAAGGGAAATGGACTACATGTGAGAGAGGGGGGAGCCTCAGTTTCCTATAGAACTTGGGGACCCCTGGATATCAACTAGTTGTTTTTCCAAGTCAGATGTTCTGGGAGGTTGTTTTCTGGTGCAGATTTCAGGGGCCAGAATGCCTGACTGGGGGCATCAACCCCTTGCTTTTCTGGAAGAAGTGTCTAGCTGGTGAGATCTCTCCCTATTGTGTGCTGCCATGCTGCATGTGGGGTTTTTTGTGAGACTGTGTCTCTGCTTGTTCTACCTATCTTTACCCTTTGTTGTGGAGAGCAATTCATCTAGCTTTCAGATCTTTTTTGGAAGGAAGTGATCCATATGTTCCTATAGATGGCATATCTGAGGTGGAGGTAAGTTCAGAATCTTCCTGTGCTGCCATCTTGGACCCAATCTCCTGGGTCCTTATATTTTCTCTTTGCCCTTCCAGATCTATTTTCCTCTATTCTTCACTTGCTCTATGTGCAGGGAAGCTGACCTACCTGATCTGTATCAATGAGCTCACTTGGTTTCTGGCTTCTGACTGGCCTTGACTGATTGGAGGGCAGAAGAGTTAAGTCAGGGCATTTTATTTCCCCAGTTCTCTTCTTGCTGTGGCTAAAGGCTGGCTGTGCATATCCCCTATTGGGGCCCTCTCTTGAGTTACACCTTTGTATGGATTCACGTAATAATAACCTCACTTTGGGGCCACAGTGTAGCAGAAACTTCTTCCTATTACTAGCCCTGTGATACTATGGTTGTCCCCTTATTGACATTGCCTAAATATTTATACATAGTCCTTTTACTAAACTGCCCTTCATTACCTAGTTTGCATATATCTGTTTCCTACTATAAGAAATGTATCAACTGACAGTGTGGTTTTAATAAACTTCATGAAATAATAAACATCTGGGGGTCCACCAGACATTACAATATGTTGCTATTTAAGATTTTTCACAGTATTATTAACAGTAATATATCTCACCTGTTCATAGACTTTGAACCTTCCAAAGGATAGTAGAAAAGAGCAATTATAGTGAGAACAGTTTCCATGGTGTTTGTAAGAGTTCTGGTACAGCAATACCATGTGAACCAAGAGCACAACTGGCAAAAAAACTAAGAACAATTGTAAGCAAACATATATGGAGTATAAAAGGAAAAGCTCAGTATTATCTTCTATGGAAAACAGCAAGTATACATACTGCAAAAATCACATCAAAACATAAATGATATTGAAAATAAGCATGCCCATTGTTTTCAAGAAGTTACATTATACATAGGTCTATAATAATACCAGATATGTAGGTGTTAAAGTTACCAAGTTTATAATTTCAGGTAAATTGACTAAAGTAATAAACCAGGCTTTAGAAGAACATGCAAACAGAAGCATCAAGTCTACAAAGCAAATGTCTTAAACTTGTTAGCTGGTGCAAGGATGTTAAACATGTGGTATTAGATTCCTAGCTCTTCAAATACAGCCTTTAAAAAATGTTCCAAATTTTTGTGGATTTACAGGCTTCTCCTAATCTAGAAGAACCTGGTACTGCTACTTTGGGGGAAGGATTTCAAAGGTATTACACTTTTTGACATTTTAGGTTGAGCCTTCTTCAGTGTATGTAAGCACAAAGTAGACTGATTTTATCCTTGAATCCATTAACAAGGACTCAATCGCTAAACCCTCCTGTCCTTTTAATGCAAATAAACACACTATCTAGAGATATGTCTTAGTAATAATTAGCAAATTAATTAATATTTATTAATACATTAATAATACATTATATTCCAGAAATTTGTTGATAAATTGGTTACTTGGAATTGGGAATATATTTTCCGGTAGAAACAGTATTAAAAAGGTAGTAAGATTTCTAAGCTAGCTTGTATAAAAATTTATTTAAGAAAGACCCAAGGGAGGTTAACTACAGTACTAAAGAATCCAGTCACTCTTCAGGATATGGTTTCAATGAGAAATTCCATTCAAAATTTGAATGTGGTATCAGGAATCTATCTACCCACTGTGAAATAAGCCAGTCTGACAAAGGACAGTTTTCTACACCACATTTTCTCCCTTACAGAGTCTACCTCTTTCAAACACTCAGGCTAGAGGTGAAAGAATGCTTCAGTGAAAACCTGCTTCTTAGGCTCAGTCTCAGCTAGCTAGAGGTAGTGAACAAAGGTTGTACACAGTGGAGGTTATTTGTGAGGTAGACAATGATTAGAACAATTCCTATTGAATTTTGTAGAAAGTGACGCAAGGACTCTGACAGGTTTGATGAGTGAAAGTGCTTCCAAGCCTGTTCCTGGGGTTTAGCCTCTCAAAGATTTTGAGGCTTCAGTCACCTGGGGAGCAATCAGAAGTAGAGAAATGGCAGGTACCACTTGCATTTTGCTGTTCTTCAATATGGAGGTACCTCTATAATAAAGTTGTACAAATTATCTTTTGAAGCTGTTTTGAGAACTGGCATTTTTTCATGTGCTTCATGCTATTAGGAATGAAATGAATAGTTTCTAAATTGTTTAGGACTTACCACCCATTTTGCCATTTGCTGATTTTCAAGTTGCTTCATTAATGAGTAGAGTCTGATGTCTGCTATAGCAGACAAAAGTGCTTGGGCAAGTCTAGGAATCCAAATCTTTAAATAGTTTAAAAAGAAAAAGAAGATATTAAAAAACGTGTACTGGTTCACACAGAATTATCATTAAGAAATCAACAAACTGATCCAACTATCAACTGAAGGGCATTCTTAGTACAAAAATAATGTAATATATAGTATTCTATTCTTTTGCAAAAATACCTGTTTTTCTACAAAAATGACATTAATCTTTCAGGGATATGCCCAAGGTAGTTTTATTCCCTTTCTTTGTAATTTATATATTACAACACTACTACCATTTTAAACATTTATTTATTTATTTGAGAGAGAGTGATCGAGACAGAACATGAGCGGGGGGAGGTCAGAGGGAGAAGCTGGCTCCCCACTGAGCAGGGAGCCTGATGAGGGACTTGATCTGGAGACTCTGTGATCATGACCTGAGCCGCAGTCACTTACCCAACTGAACCACCCAGGCACCCACAACACTATTACTTTTAATATAGATAGCCAACAAAACAGTTCATTGTGTTAGGGTTCTATTTTAGAAGCACACTTAATGATCTTTGTTAGCATAACAATATTAAATTTTTATGAAGTATTTATAGTAATATGTGATAGGTATCATACCAAGTACTTTACGTGTATCAGCGCATTCAGTCCTAACAATCCCTGTGAGATCAGCACTGCTTTATAAGTGAGGAAACTGAGGTAAAGAGACATTAAATAATTTTCTCAGGGCTGCACAGCTAGCGTAGAAACCAGAATTCAAACCCAGGTCTTCCTCATTCTAAAGACGGTGCTCTTAACTACTAAGATACATTGCTTCCCCATCCTGCAATATGGATAATAAAATGAGTTACTTTTTTTTTTCTATAAAAGGACAAGTATTCTACAACTACAGAAACACAGTAATCAGATGACATTAAAAAGTAAATTTAAGGGTAAAACTAAAGAGTAAATATTATAACTTAATTACTGTTAGTAATTCTAATGCTATACATCTTTGAGAGTTTTAAAAAAATGTGTTTTATGTTTTTAAATGAGTTTTAAAAAAATGTATCACAGTTATCATTAACAAATAACACACTGATAGAGGACAATTTAATCTAGGTTAGCTCAAAGATGTTTTCTAAAAATATATTTAAATTTTTACTTGTGTTGGATCAGTCTTTATTAATTTTGCAGTGCAATTAGAGTGGCTTTACTTTCAGGTGCCAATGGCTTCTAACACTTTAGCTTTATATGTTCCTCCTCTTTGTCAGTAATTTGTAAATAAATGTTTAAGTTTTAAAGGTATGTTGTACTTCATAATTTCACTTAAACTCTGCCCTGTAAAATACAGCAAAAGGCACCTATGTACATACCTTCTGATTACTCTGCCTAGAGATTTTTATGCTTCATTCTTGCCTCTCAGGCCTGAAAGTAGTTTATGTGAGAAGTCAGTTTAGCTACGAGTTTAATGTAAGACAACAGTACAAAGAAACCACTAAAACTATATGTTGTGCAATGACAGGAGTATAACATTTGTACGATTAATGGTTCTACTATATTCTGAACTAGTTACCCTAGCTTTCAATATTATATTCAATTTGGAGACCTACATTTTAAGATAGATTTTAATAAATTATAAGATGTCTAAAGGATATTATCTGATTATGATATTTAGAAATAGAGATATTTATCCTGGATAAATAAAACTTTCTGAAGGGTTGCTTGTAGAAAACTTGAATTTAAAAAAAGGTACATTTGGGGCCCCTGGATGACTCCGTCATATAAGCAACTGCCTTTGGCTCAGGTCATGATCCCAGGGTCCTAGGAGAGAGCCACATTTTGGGTTCCTGACTAAGTGGGAGCCTGCTTCTCCCTCTATGCCTGTTTGTACTTGCTCTTTCTTTCTCTGTCTCAGATAAATAAATACAATATTAAAAATAATAAAAATAAAAGAAGGTAGATTTTAGTTCAACACAAAAGTAAGTAGAGATGTAAATTCCCAGTTATTCGAACTCTCTCCAGACCTTTAAGATACTGTAATTTTCTAGGTTTACAGTAAAGACCTGAGAAGAATTAAGTAGCACTTATACATGACTTCTGGAAATGAAAAGTAGAGGGGTGGGGCAAAGAGAAGGAACATGCAAGGGGTAAATCTAGAGTATGGTACTGTGCTGGCAGCTCACCATTCTCCTGTTCTTTAAGCTCCTGATTCTTCTATTAATCTCCAGATGCCAAATGCCCTTATATGTCTTCTGACTATTGAAAGCCCCCACTTTGGTCCCCTATTCAGGTCTGTCTTCTATATCCCTTTCTTCTCATTTGTTCTAAGCCAGTACTGTCCAGTTGAGATATAACATGATCCATGCATGTAATTTAAAATTTTATAGTAGCCAAATTAAAAACTAAAAACAATCCCGAACAGGTAAAATTAATTTGTTATTTTGTTTAACCCAATATATCTAAAATATCATCATTTCATCATAATAAGATATTACAGAAACATTTTACATTTTTATTTTGTACTAGGTTTTTGACATCCAGTATGAATTTTGCACTAATAGCACTTCTCAATGTGGACTAGCCACATTTCAAATATTCAATAGACCCATGGGGCTAGTGGCTACCATATTAGACAGTGCAATTCTAAGCCATTACTAGTTCTGTAAACACACTTCATGCAGTTTGGGGACAAGCTATCTAGGCTATAAATAAGCAGACCTAAGATCTAGTTTTATTCTTTCTTTATTTTTAAAAAAAAGGTTTTAGGGGCGCCTGGGTGGCTCAGTGGGTTAAGCCTCTGCCTTGGGCACAGGTCATGATCTCAGGGTCCGGGGATCAAGCCCCCATCAGGCTCTCTGCTCAGCAGGGAATCTGCTTCCCCCCTCTCTCTCTCTCTGTCTGCCTTTCTGCCGACTTGTGATCTCTGTCAAATAAATAAAATCTTAAAAAAAAAAAGTTTTAAAAAATATTTTATTTATTTATTTGAGAGATAGAGTGCACTAGTGGAGGGGAGGGGCAGAGGGAGAGGGAGAAACAGGCTCCCTACAAGGAGACTGACGTGGGGTTTGATTCCAGGGTCCTGGAATCATGATAAGCTGAAGACAAATGCTTAACCCACTGAGCCACCCAGGCACCCCAGGATCTAGTTTTGGCTCTGCTTTTAACATCCTGTGACCTTGGTCTATTTATTTCACTTCTCTGGCCCCTTCTAGTTTCAAAATCATGTGCTCTATGTTTAAGATAATCAATATGATGGGGCGCCTGCATGGCTCAGATGGGTTGAAGTCTCTGCCTTCGGCTCAGGTCATGATCCCGGGGTCCTGGGATCGAGCCCTACATCAGGCTCTCTGCTCAGTGGGGACCCTGCTTCTCTCTCTGCCTGCCTCTCTGCCTACTTGTGATCTCTGTCAAATAAATAAATAAATAAATAAAATCTTTGAAAAAAAGATAATATGACAGTATGAATGACTAACTGATAGCATCTTAAGTTTCTCCATCTGGTCAAGCTCCAGATAGGACAGATTTTTGTGGGGAGGGACAGTGGGGTGGGGATGGGGACTAGAGGAGGCTTACTTTAAATCACAGGTGGGTCAGCTAGAGGTTGAGGAAAGTGGATAGGTCCTGGAGGAATAGGAAGTTTTCTATCTTGAAGACTCTTTCATTCACAATATAATCTTCTTCTTAGGATATCTTATATCCTTGATGACTTCTTGAGATATAAGATATCCTTGATAGCATTACATATATTTGCCTGTGGTTCCAGGCTTTATGGTTACCCCAAATAATCTGGAAACCCTTTCAGGACAAGGGAATTTACAGCCCCTAAGTTCAACATCTGTCCATGGAAGAAATGCTGCTGCTGCTCTAAATTCTCCTTCCCCATGATACTTCCATGTGTCTTTCCAGGTTCTAAGAAACCCTCAGGATTAGGACTGCCTTTGGAATTCTGGGTTACTTCCCTAACAGAAAATGGGGAAGGCCCAAACTTCTGAGTCTAATCTGAGGACAGCTTAAAAGATCTTCAGAGTGAGTTTAGGGAAATTTTTGGCCCCATTAGTTCTTTTGTATCCTCCTTGGCAACTGACCCCAGAAGTACATGATCTAGGAATTACAACCTTACTTACTATTGCTGCCTAATTACTATATACATAGCACAATGGTTGTGCATATCATCAAATTCTTATCAAATTAATTTTCTCTAAGATTTATTTTCAACACTAAATGCTGAGTAGGTTTATATGTATTCTTTATAAGCTCATATAACAGGATCTTCTGCTCACAAGTTAAAACAAAATACAACACTCCTTTCATGAGTGAGAGAAGTGTTGTATTTCTTATTTCTTATATCTTATTTCGTGAAGGATGAATACTTCTTTTTATTTATTTATTTATTTATTTGACACAGAGAGAGAGATCATAAGTAGGCAGAGAGGCAGGCAGAGAGAGAAGGGGAAGCAGGCTCCCTGCCAAACAGAGAGCCCGATGTGGGGCTCGATCCCAGGACCCTGAGATCATGACCTGAGCCGAAGGCAGAGGCTTTAACCCACTGAGCCACCCAGGCGCCCCAAGGATGAATACTCTAAAGTCCAAATAATTAATATATAATGTAGTCATTCTGAAAGTCTGAATATCTTAATAGGATTCACAGGATACCTTTAACTAGGACACTTTCACGCTCAGTTTTGTGTTTTAGCACATAATGAAGGGTTACACATCGCATTATGTCTTTAGAACTGTAGGCTGCCCAGATATGGTCAGTAACAATACCTTTTTAAAAACAAACCTTGTGATACCAATAAAGTCATTTAGTTAATATACATTAGTCTTTTAAAAAGGATGGAATAAATCAACTTTTAATTACTTTTTAATTTACTTTTATTTAAACTTACCAGCAGTTGAACATTATCTTTCCTCAAAAGATGCAGGACCTTGTAAATGCTTGCAAAGATTAAGGGATAAGTGTAACCCCTCAATCTTTCTGTCCATTCCCAGGTCAAATAACCATAATTAGTAATATTAAGGACTAATGTTATAGCACTGAAACATAATCTATTTTAATTTATGGGCATGAAAAATTTCCATTTTTTTGGATAAAGCAGCTTAAAATCATAGCATTTTATACTGGTTATTTTAATCAAAAATGCAGTTGGCCAATTAAACTCATAGCTTCTTTAAGAATGGAATGTGTGTTTTACTTCATCTATATCCTCCACAGTACTGAGCTCTATGGGAATACCTGCTGGTTAAAGGTTGAGTCAAATATATTACATCGAAGAAAAAAGAAATATCAGTATAAAATAATGGTATACTTTGATAAGTAAAATTACTTAGTAAAATTGATAGAAAATTTATAAGAGAAGCTGGTACAATTTCTAAAGTGAATATACATTTCTAGTCCGGAAAAGAAACTACAAAGGATATTTGAAAACCATGCGATGTGCAACTTCAAGAGACTGCCAATATTCATCTGGAACAAAACTTGTCTGGACTAAAAAACAGTTACATATTCGTAATGCTATGGTAAACAAGACCAGATAAATGTTTTCACCAAGGAGATCTGAAAAACAAAACAAAACAGGTAATTGTGGCACAAAAGTCAGGAAGTTCCACTGAGAGAACTAAAATCTGCTGCTCTGGTTGGCGCCTTGCTCAGACTCTGAAGGTACAATAGAGAATTCTGGCCGGTAGGCACTACTCTCAAAGCAAACCTGGGCAGACAGTTAAACAAGGGACCAAGCCTCATCCACTGGGAAATTACCACCTTTCATTTAACCAATCTTTCTTGCAATTACTGTATAAGGAGAATAGTAAGATAACACTGAACTAACTATATGGGTAGCCTAGGAAGAAAGCTAACAAATTACTTAGGATCAACTCTTCCTATGTATGTCAAACAGTGGCGTATCAAACTGCTGGTCCTCTGCATGTTTTTAAATAGTCCTTACTGATGCTTACTCTATGCAAGGTGCTGAGTTCATTCCTTCACATGCCCTATCTCATTTGATCCTCCAAATCATGCTAAAGGGTAGGTACTGGCCCCATTCACATATGAGGAAACTGAGACTAAGAAGTTATTCTGCCTTGTCCAAAGTCAAAAAGGTTATAAATGACTAAACAGGATTCAAAACGAGGTCTGCTGCCTCCAAAGCCCTGTTCTTTGCCACAACTGGACAGCCTGCCAGCTGCATACAGAGTATTTTTTAAAATGTGAATTTAAAAATCCGACTTTGTATTAAAATGTTTTTCAATATAAAAGATTTGCAGCATTTCACAACCAAGACCTGACAAAGCTCAACTGGCAGTACCTAGTTGGTTCTTTAAGAGAAGGTGCTTTAATTTATTCAGACCTGCCTGTCTGGCCTCCTGAGTAATTGTGTTTGCCCTGTGAGCCTTTTGAGTCTTTTGCTATATAGTTCTAGGTTCCTGCCACCCTCCTTCCTTATTCTCTGGGAACATATTTAAATATTTTTCAGATGATTGGCACATTCAACACACCACACACGCCCCATCTCAACTTTCATCTTTCAGAAGCACCTAAAGAAACACCCCGACTGAACTATAACTACTGAAAGAAAAACCCTTTTACTCTGCGGACTGGTGCACAACTCAGAGCGGGCCCCCGAACAAGTGATCTCGAATCACCTAACAGTTCTACCATATGTCTGTGACAAGTATGACAATTCGCCGTCGTTACTCACCTTGACCCTCAGGGATCCAACTTCTAACAAAGGAAGGATTAGGAGGACAGAGCGACAGAACTCGGGCCCAGCTAACTCTCCCCCCACCCCCCCGCCCCCACCCGTCACAATCCTCCTCCATTTAGCAAAACGACTCTCTCCTTTCTTGGTCGCAGGTTTGCAGGGGGAAACTCGGCTTTCTTTTCCGGCCGCTTCCACAGTGCTCCGTACACGCAAGGCGCACAATACATAATTCCTGAATGAATGAGAAGTCCCTCCTTAGAGCAAATACCCGCGTCTGACAGATCAAAAGTCCCCTCGCTGGGGTGATTTTGCTCCTGTCAACATCATCACACCGGACCAGAGGGAAGGCGAGGGTGGGAAAAATAAATGGGGTGGCAGTCAGCTCCGGTCCAACCCCAGGCACCAGTCCCGCCGTAGCTGCGAGATCGCAGGTTAACTCCCAGCCCGGGTGCCTTTCTAAAATGCGGATGGCTACGTCTCGGCCCCTCGCTCCGCACGGCGGCGGCAGCACTAACCAATGCAGGATAAAGGGCCCTGCGAGGGGCCCGAACCGAGAATCCGGTCGCGAGCGCACTACGGTTCCTTGGCAACCCCGCCCAGCAGATGGAGCCCTAGCTCAGGGTCCGCGGCTTCCCGCCACCGCCTGGGAGGTCGGCGTCCGCGCCCCGCCCCCGCCCCCGCCCCCACCCCCTCACCTCCGTGCGGCAAGGTGCTCTTCCGGGGGCTGAGGTACAAAGTGGACTTTCTCTTTCGCAGCTTCATCTTCTCCTGGGAGCGGTTCTGGAAGCCGCGGAAAAAGAGTCGGCTATCGTCCCCCTCTTGCCTCATCCTGCACCTCCTTCGGGGCCGGCTGAGGATCCCTTGGCACCTCAGTCCCTACGAAGAAGGAGACCGGACTTGGAGGAACGCGCGTTGCTCTTCCGCTCACGAAGTTTGGCCTCTGCAGCAGCCGTCGCTCGCAGGCGCGGAGGTAGCTGGGAAAAGGCCGCTTTCTCGCACGGAATCCCCGAAGTTTGCGTCTGCCGCCGAGTGCTGCAGGTTTGTTTGGCACCGGTACGCTTTGTCGCGAGCGGGTCTGCGCTTCTTCTTTAGCTGCTTCTCGTGAGATTGCTGTCCGCCTTTGGCTTCGTGGCCTCTGCTCCCTGTTTTCCGGAAACTGCTGGTAGGAGCCAGAACTCTCCTAGGCTAGGGCAGGCGGGAGGCGGGGTCAGCGACGCGAAGCGACAGCCCAACGGTCGGAGGTGTTTAAGTGGCAGTGATCGTAGCAAACGTGTTTGTGTAACATGTCACTGTTTGGGTGATCTCACATTAGCTGTTGGGCGAGGTAGGCGGAGTAGGGCTTTTGTACGGATGTAGAAAATGAGGTTCGGAAACTTAAGTGACTCGGTCCGGTTCACTTAGCAAACTAGTGGCAGAAGGGCATTTGTTCCCATTTTATGTGGTTTACCTTCCAAGGAGCCTACTTGCAAAAACCCCCCTCCCTCCCTCCGTCCTTCCGCAGGCGATGAACCGTAGCATGCTTGTTGAGTTGTCATTTATCTAGTTAATCGTAGAGTCCAAGAGTAAACAGGCATTTCTTACCCATATTAGTTTAAATTACATTTTAGCGATGTTAAGGACAACCTAGTTTCTAGTACCGGTTCTGCCACCAATGGTTTTTGTAACCTCGGGGGCCTGTCTAGGAGACGGTGAAAGACTGTTACATAAGCAAACATATAAATTCGTTATTCTGCTTTCTTCTTCCATAAGCTCTGGTTTCTCCAGAGACTATGGTGTTCACAAGTATAACTTTCTGAGAAATACTGGAGTCTGTACTCCTCAGTTATTAAAAGTAAAATCAGTCAGATCTCTTTGTATTTTTATCCAAAGTGGATGGCAAGTTATTTACATATTTTTGAGGTCTACTTGTACCTTCTAAAGCATCAAAGGGAACTCATAAAGTCCTTTAAAAATTGTTTTTAATTATGCATATTGCCAAAAAACATGAAATAAATAAAAAAGGGCTAATAATGAAAAGTAACAGTTCTCTTTCTTTTACTTCCAGATTGGATTGGCAACTACTTTCAACTTTTGGGGGCAGCTGTTTCGTTTAGTTGATAGTTTTATGATGGTATGTAAAGGTGACAAGAGCCTGCCTCTTCCTAACCTCTCCCCCACTTTTGTCATTTTAAGAATTATTTATTTAAAACCATTGAGAAAATTCTGTAGTAGGATTTTGCTTTTTCTTAACACCACCCCCTAACCCATTTGTCATATTCTCTGTGTATTTATATTCCTATTTTAGTTAAATCAAGTGATATTTACATATGATGAAAATACTATTCACTCTGGAACACTCATAGAATCTTTTTAAAAGGATGTCATGATGAGTTATTGGTTTGCTTTCTATTTTCTTTGTACACAGATCTGAAGATATTTCCTGGATGTTGACTGTAATTTTTCAAAACCACCGTGTGGCAAAAGCACTGTATTGGATTTGTTGAAAAATGTTTGGGAGATTGACTCTTCCACAACTGATTTTTGCTAGCATCCTTGGAATTGCTGGAGGGATGTATATTTATCAACCAATATTTGAGCAGTATTACCGAGATCAGATGGAATTAAAAGAAAAGTTGAAATTGGCCCAAGAATCAGAAGAGAAGAGAAGTTAATACTACATGGAGTTAAACTGTAATTGTTTAAAGTTCTATTGAAATTATGCATTGACTATAAATAATCTAGTAAAAAGTTCTCAAGTATATTTTAAATGCAAATCATAGATAATGATTTTAAAACAAGCACTGTCAATTTTAGTGTTTAATTTTGTCATTTTTAAAAACAAATAAATGTCTAAAGAATTTTTGTTTCCCAGTTGATGTTTATTTTTCTGGGAATGCAGCATAAACAGGATCAAGGGATGACAAGACTCTATTTATAAACTAGCTGGAAATGGTGTTTGTAGTACTGTTTATAGATGAAGTGGATCAAGTTAAGCACGTCAGGCAGAATGCCCCTCAAGTAGCAAATGAAATGTAAATATAACAATGCCAAATGTTAATTTTGTTTATCCTTCCACAGAACCAGTTTAATTGATTTTTAAATTTTAGTTTTAGTTTCTATTTTATTTATTTATTTCTGTGATCTTATTTCCTTACTTATACTAATTTTGGGCTTTATTCTTTTTCTAGTTCCGTTAGATGTGAAGTTAGAGATTTTCCTTGTTTCTTGAGGTAGGCAGGTATCACTATGAACTCCTCTACTAGAACATCTTTCGCTGCATCCTATGGATTTTGCATTGTTATATTTACATTTTCATTTGCCTCAAGGTATTTTCTGATTTCCTCTTTGACTTTTTTGTTGACCCATTGATGGTTCAATAGCATGTTGTTTAATCTACATATTTGATTTTTTTTCAGTTTTCTTCTTGTAATTGATTTTTAGTTTCATGCCATTATGATCAGAAAAGATGCTTATAAAGCATTTTTTTAAAGATTTTATTTATTTACTTGATAGACAGAGATCACAAGTAAGCAGAGAGGCAGGCAGAGGGAGAGGAGGAAGCAGGCTCCCCACTGAGCGGAGAGCCCAATGTGGGGCTCGATCCCAGGACCCCGGAACCAAAGGCAGAGGCTTTAACCCATTGAGCCGCCCAGGTGCCCCAACTTTTGACATTTTAATTATAATGTGTCTTGATGTGGTTCTCCTTGGATATATC
Organism: Mustela nigripes; assembly: GCF_022355385.1. Lineage (NCBI taxonomy): Eukaryota > Metazoa > Chordata > Mammalia > Carnivora > Mustelidae > Mustela > Mustela nigripes. The sequence continues at coordinate 35,724,429 of NC_081569.1, read as the reverse complement.
TAGTTTGGAGCTCTCCTTGCTTTCTGTACCTGGATGTCCGTCCCCTTCCCCAGGTTAGGGAAATTTTTAGCCATTATTTTCTTCAAATAAATTTCCTGCCCTTTTTCTCTATTCCCCTTTTGAAACCCCTATGCTACTAATGTTATTCTCCTTGATGTTGTTCTATGTCTCTTAAGCTATCTTCTCCTTTAAAATTTTTTTTCTTTTGTTGCTCTGAGTTCCACTGCCCTGTCTTCCTTACTGGTTACTGATCCATTTTTTATGCTTCATTTAGCCTGCTGTTGAATGGTATTGTGTATTTTTCAGTTCAGTTTTGTTCTTCAGCTCTGTGATTTTTGTTTAGTTCCTTTTTATATTTTCTGTCTCTTTGTTGAAGTTCTTCCTGTATTCATCCATTGTTCTCCTGAGTTTGGGAAGCATCTTTTCTTTCTTTCTTTTTTTTTTTTTTTTTTAAAGATTTTATTTATTTATTTGATAGAGATCACAAGTAGGCAGAGAGGCAGGCAGAGAGAGAGGAGGAAGCAGGCTGAGCAGAGAGCCCGATGCGGGGCTTGATCCCAGGACACCGGGATCATGACCTGAGCAGAAGGCAGAGGCTTTAACCCACTGAGCCACCCAGGCGCCCCTTGGAGAGCATCTTTATACCCATTACTTTGAACTCTTCTCAGGTAGATTACTTTTTCTTTCTTTCTTTCTTTCTTTTTTTTTTTTTTTTTTGCATCTCATTAAGGTCTTTTTCTTTTTCTGACTTGTCTTGTTCTTGCTTTTTTTGTTTTTTTTTTGAACATATTTTTCTGTTTCCTCATTTCCCTTGACTCTCCATGTTTGTTTCTAAGTATAGTGCAAAACAGCTACGTCTCCCAGTTTTGAAGCAGTGGTCTTACGTAGGAGATAAACCTTATTTTTCAACCTTGCCCTAGCTCTTATTTGTCTTTGGAACATTTGTGATTGTCTAAGTAGACTGATTTGTTCTTGAATGGATCCCAGCTGTGGATGGTGTGCTGAGACCTGTGATCTCAATCAGTACCTGGGTTCAGGCTAACTGGAAGCCAGATCCTTGGGCAGCAGGTCTTAACTTATGTAAATATATATAGTCCTGTGGGCACACAATTGTAGACCCTGCTGATCTATAGACCAGGAGATCTGGAGGTGTCCTATTGGTAAAAGTTGTAACAATTGGGACTTCAGATGAGTATCAACTACTTTCTGAGAGATACCAGTAAGCTGCAATGAAGCGAAGGGAGGGTGCAAAAATGGTTTCCTTGGCTCCATTCCCAGCAGTGCCTCTGCAGTCTGCACATATCTGACAAAACTGAAGTCTGTCCATCAGGTTATAGCTACAGAGCAAGTAAATGGGCCTTGTTGATAGACAGACTGGGGGTGTGTTTCAGTTGGCAGTCTGTGAAGTGCCCTCGATATAGTGGCCTGCCCCCAAATACCTTTCTAGTTGTTACAGTACTTTGGTGCCCAGGAACTCAAGCTTTTTTGTCCACCAGAGGTAGCCCCTCTGGCCCCCAGAGCCAACTCATCCAGAGGCATCCTGTGTGTGGAGGGTGCTTACCTGCAGGCTTTAGCAAGGCCTGGGACAAGTACTGGGGACAGGGAATACCTGTAGCTTTAGTGAATGGGGATTCTTTTATTTCTAGCTGATGCTAAGGAGACCTGTTGCAGCAGTATCTTCAGTTGTCAATCTCAGCCTATAAAGGGCAACCACCATGGAGCTTTTCAGAGATGTCAATGGCCTCACCAGTGCCTCAGTGAAAGGAATATTATCAGGGCCTTCTATGTAACAATCGGGTGGCTGTTTTTCCAATCTCAGCACAAATCCATTCTAACTCTTAAGATCAGGAGAGCAGATGGAGGGAGTAAAAAAAATGAGAGGGGAAGCCAAGAAAATGATAGGTTTTTAAGTGGGCCACTAGACTTGATCCAATGGGACTTGGTAAAGTGACTTTCAAAAGTTTTTTTTTTAAACTATTGTGAAGTAATTGCACACTTGGAGAAAAGGTGCAAAAATAGTACAAACGTTTTATATAAAATTCCACAAGTGTTAACATTTTACTATATTTGCTTTAATCTCTCTCCGTGTATGTGTATTTACACTTGAACATACCACATTATTGTTTTTCTAAACCCTCTGAGAGTAAGTTGCCCATATGATACCCTTTTACTACTAAATATTTCAGTGTGTAATTCCTGAAAACTCCTTGTATTTCATAATTACAATATAATGATTAAGATCAGGAAATTAAAATTGATACAATATTATTTAATTTCAGATTTTATCCAAATTTTACCAACTCTTACTGATGTCCTTAGGATCAATAGACAATTATTTTTTTTCTGGTCTGGGAACTAATCCAAGATGACACTGGACTTGCTGGATCATATAGTCATTCTGTTTAACATTTTGAAGAACTGCCAAACTGCTTTCCAAAGTGACTACATCGTTTTACATTTCCACAGCAATCTATAGGGTTTCAATTTCTCCATATCCTCATGTAACACTTGTAATTTTTCGTTTTTTTTTGAAAAAAGTTATGACCAGCTTTATAGGTGTGAAAAAGTAATTATGGTTTTGATTTGCATTTCCCTAATGACTGATGACATTGAACATCTTTTTGTGTGCTTATTGATCATTTTTATATTTTCTTTGGAGAAAAATCTATTCAAGTCCTTTGCCCTCTTTTTAATCGAGTTGTCTTTTTTATTGTAAGAACTCTATTATGTTTTGATACTATATTCTTATCCGATACATAATTTGCAAATATTTTCTCCCATTCTGTGTGTTGTGTTTCCTCTCTCTTGTGTCCCTTGGTAAAATACTAAAATTTTAATAAAGTCTAATTAACCTATTCATTTCATATACCTTTGGTATCATATGTAAGAAACCATTGCCAAATCCAAGATAGTGAAGATTTGTGCCTTTGTCTTCTATAGTTCTTACAGTTTCAGCTGTTGCAGTTTAGGTCTTTGATCTATTTTTGGTTAATTTTTATATATGGTGTGAAATAAGGGTCCAGCTTTATTCTTTTGCATGTGAAGAACCAGTTTAATGAAGAGATTTTTCTTGCCTCATTGAATACTCTTGGCATTCTTGTTGAAAATCAATTGACCACAGATTTATGAGTTCATTTCTGGACTCTCATGTCAATTTTTTTCAAATACATTTTTATTCTTATGTCAATACCACACTGTTTTGATTACTGCATCTTGTATTAACTTTTGAAATCAGAAAGTGAGTCCATCAATGTCCTTTTTTTGTTTTTTGTTTTTTGTTTTTTTACCCCCAAGATTGTTTTGGCTATTTCAGGTGCTCTGCAATTTCACATGAATTTTGGGATCAACTCTTCCATCCCTGCAAAAAATCTTGATAAAGTTAATTTTGGTAAGGATTATGTTGAATATGTAGATTGCTTTGGGACATATTGCTATCTTTTAATATTAGGTAAAGATGACTATGGACTGTCTTCATTTATTAAGTCTTCTTTATTTCTTTTCATTTCTTTCAGTAGAGTTTTGTAGTTTTTAGTGTATAAACCCTGCACCTCCTTGGTTAAATTGAGTCCTAAGTATTTTACTCTTTTTGATGCTATTTCAAGTAGGGGTTTTTCCTTAATTTCCTTTTCAGATTATTTACTGCCAATGCGTAGAAATACAACTGATCCTGTATCCTGATCTTTGCTTATTTATTAGCTGTAATAGTTTTTTTGTAGATATTTTAGATATAATCATGTGCCTGTTGCTTTTATTCTAGAAGGGTATTTAGAAATCAAAATCTGCATGCTAATGTATTCATAACTACTGTGATATAGTTGCTTTTAGGATCTCTTAGCAGACATTGCTGGAAAGTACATACACACATACATATCAATATATAATTCTATTCCTATCTAGTTTACATATTAAAAATCATGAGTTCTTACTGATATTTCCAATTTCCCCCCCATTAAGTGATACTGGAGTGGGACTGCGAATGTTTCAAGCAACAGCCTGCAGTGTCAGAAAAGACCCAGAGTAGGAAGCAAGGTTATACTGTGACCGGTTCTGTGACTAGAGTAAGAAGTGGTGTAGAGAGGATTTTGAATTGGTATGCAAGATATATTAAATATATTTAGTTTCTGTCATAACTTTTTCTCTTTGTTTTCTTCCTACTTCTCTGGGCACTCTTTTCTCAGACTTCATTAACTGAGTGATCCCATGGGTTTTGTACCAAATCCCCTCTTTGCCCTCTTAGTACATTTTCTAGACTAGCTCATTGACTTTCATGTCTTTGAGTACCCTCTTGGGCAATAGCTTCTGCCCTTGTGTTCTGTGCTTCAGATCAGCCTGTTCAGTTGCATACTGAACAGTTTCACTTGTATGTTCTCCCAGCTCTGATATGTCAAAGTTAAAATGTCTAAACTTGTTCATTGTGGTCTATTTCACCCTGTTGCAACTGGGCCCTCTTCCTTTTGCTCAAGGATTTCAAGTTGCCCAAATCCGAAACAGGCATTTTCATGGATTTCTCTGTCTCCCTCACCACCTACAATCATGTCTTAATTTACTCTCCTAAATATCTCAAATCTGTTTATTCATCTTCATCCTCATGGTCATGGTCTTAAACCAGATTGTTGTTATTCCTTACTTAGATTTCAGCATGCTAACTGGTCTCTGAAACCCATTCTTAACATTAATAGGCATTTAGAAAATGAGTTCTAAGTTCTAGTCCTGGCTTTGCCACTTTCAGCTGTATGATCTCGGTCAGGTTGCTTCATTGCTTTCAGGCTCAGTTTCCTTATCTGTAATACAAAGACAGGAATAGTACTTATTTCAGAGGGCACTTGTGAGAGGTATATGAGGGGATATATGCAAATTTCTTAACATATTGGCTGATTCATAGTAAGTGGTCAATAAATGAATAATCATTCCAGAGTTCTTCAAAATCCAGCCTCTGCCATTCCTCCAGTCTCTTCCCTGATTGCTTCTTTCTACTCAGTTTTTCAGCTTTTCTGAACTAATATAGGATAGTGTCTTTCAGCTCCAAGTCTTTTCTCTGCTCTCTTTTCTTAGAATTCCCTTCTCCCTCATCTTCTGCCTTATTCGTCCTTCTTAATTTATACATCACTTTCTCTGTGAAGTCTTGATTTGGTGTCACTTATTTGTGTTCCAGTAACATGCTTACTTCCCTTATTGATGATCTTATGTCACCACATTGAAATTAATTGCTTACTTGCTGGTGTCAAGCTCCTGAGGGTAGGGACCAATTTACCTTGTTCACTATTCCATCCCTGGTACCTAATTTGGACTCATTCAGTGAATGAAAGGATAATGAATGGGCCACGTTACCATAGTCTGTTTTTTGATCTGCTTCGTAAACTCGTGGTTACAGTCCCCTTCAGAAGTGGGGAAGATTGAAGGGGAAGTCTCTCATATCATATCAGCCACTAACAGTTGCTTCATTGTTTGCCCCCAACTATTAGCGGATCAGTAAATCCCAGGACTGTTCCTTTACACATGAACCTGGGGCTACTTTCCCTGCCAGCCTCCACCAACAACAGTCTGATGGCCTATCTCAACTGGGGAATATCCTTGACACTATCACCCTGCTGAAATCTGTTATCTCTAATTCTGAGATTACTCTGGTATATTTCCCTATAAATATCAGATTGGATGCATGTTCAATATTCCACAATTTCATATATTTATGCTCTATGTGATTTTGCAAATTGGACACATATTTGAGAAGCTAATTGTATTGTAGCATAAACTGTGAGTAGCTGCAAACTCGGAAGTATGATGGGTTTGGGGGCGTGGGCCTGGGACTGCTGGAATTTGTGGTAGAAGTAGACGGTAAGAGAAGCCGGATTAGGGTTTTCAATCATTTTTTGCCCTTCTTAGATGTAGAATTATTTGGTTCAGACGTGCTTTGGCTGGGAGCCAACAGAAGCAAGGACAAAGGCCATTGTCCATACCTCGAGGCCACTGGAAGAGAAATTTGTCTGGCTCTGAGTGGTAACCTGGTGGCCTGAACCCCTTCACAGCTGCAGCTCCAAGAGGACGCATAGGTACCCTTCAGCGCTGAGAGAAGGAAGCCGCTGGGGGGCAGCAAAGGCTCGCAGATGTCTCCTCACAGCTGGGTGGTTTTTTTTTTTTTTTTTTTAATCTTACTGCATTTTGCCTCTCTCTCTCTCTCTTTCCCTCTCTCTCTCTCTCTCTTTTTTTTTTTTTTTAAAGATTTTATTTATTTATTTGACAGACAGAGATCACAAGTAGGCAGAGAGGCAGGCAGAGAGAGAGAGAGGAGTTAGCAGGCTCCCTGCAGAGCAGAGAGCCCCATGCGGGGCTCGATCCGATGACCCTGGGATCATGACCTGAGCCGAAGGCAGAGGCTTTAACCCACTGAGCCACCCAGGCGCCCCTGCCTCTCTCTCTCTTAACGAATTGCTGCCTTTTAGAAATTTGGAATAACTCTCTAAACCGAACTACCCTGTATGTGCAAAGACCCCGTTTATTTCCTCTCAGAAATACATTTTTCCTGTCAGGATTTTACTTTTCCTCCCTCCTGTCATTTCCAAGAATCCCGGAGCTGGAAGGCCAGGCCAGGCGCATCCGAGTGAGGAAGGAGCTGGCGAGGAGGGCTGGACAGTGGCAGAGCCGGACGTTCGGCGCGGAGCCGGCCTCTAGGGAGCAGGACCCGGGAGGACCTGCTGCAGGAAGGAGCGTACTGGGCCCCAGGAGCCCCGGGTGGGGCCGGCTTTGCAGCTGCTCAGCACCCCCGGCTCCTACGGCGGAGGCAGTGATCTGATGCCCTGGAAAATACCTTTAGAACATGGCCTTTGAAGGAAGAAATGTGGCCAGAGTCCGCAAACCACACCTGGCAGGTCACGGATCCTGGGGAAGTTTGGAAATGTCACGTCTGGGTCTCCACCCGAAAACAAGTCTCTAAGGTTTCACCCTTTCCAGGAAAGGCCCATGGAGACCGGATAATAGGCCAAAGCAAGCGTGCGGGAGCCTTTTCGTGGCTCACAAGAGGACCCGCCGCAGGTGCAGCGGGACCCGGAGCCGCGAGCGAGGAGGCGTCCGCAAGGCGCCCTCGCGGAGTCGGGCGGGGTGCTCCCTGAGGTGACAGGAGGAAGCGGGAGGTGGAGGGTAGAGAGGAGGTCCCGCCCCCACCCCGCTCTCCTTTACGGGAAGTGATGTGGGGCCAGACGGAAAATACCCGCCAAGGACCCAAAAAGGGCCGGCAACCCGTGGACGCGGCGCGCGCGCGGGCACAGCGGCGCGGGGACAGCGAGCTCCAGCCAGGTGAGCCCCGCGGCTGTGGGGGGCGTGGGGGCGGGGGGCGGCCGGACCCCCGGCGGCCGGTGGGGTCCGCTCCAGCCCGGAGAGCCCAGCGCGCTAGCGGGCGACTGGCGGGGCTGGCCCTGGGGCTAGCAGGGGAGGCGGCGAGTCCTCGCCCAGCTTCTGCGCGAGTGAGCCCGCTCTGCACCCCCGCGAGTCCCTCAGCGCAGACCCACGGGGACGACCGCCGCGGGTGGGGGGCGGCATGGGCGGGGCGCCGGTGCGCAGATCCAGGTTTGGGACCGGGCTGAGGTCCCCTCCGGGGGGCATCTAGGCACTTGGGTCTCCGTCGGGGAGGGCGGTGGGGGGAGGAAACTTCCCTGGCGGGAGAGGAGGAAGGTCCCAGACCTCCGGCGCTGGCCCACAGTTCTTTCCTCCCTCCTGTGGTTCTCAGTGTAATGACTTAACGTCTTTACATCCTTGTCGATTAGGGTCCGGACGGCAGACTGGCGGGGTGAGCGACGGTTCTCCCTGACCCTGTCAGGCAGGCAGGAAACCCAAGCGCGCAGCCGGCGGCTGGATCTCCCCGGGTGGTAGGGCTGACTGAGGTGGAGGCAGGTTTGGGAACGATTGCCAAATCCTTGTCTCTGTTTCAGTAGATCACCCCTTAGGCCAGTCAGGCCTCAGGAGGAGGAGATCTTGTGAGCCCTTGATTTTATCTTCCCAGCTTTTGACTTCTGCCGGCCACCTAGGCCACATGGCCACAGAATGTTCTGCCACAGGGTCCTCTTCCTTACCTCAGTGGGGTAACAGCTGTGTTTTCCTACTCCATGGATTCTCGCGTTATGGCTGGTTCTTCACTCAGATGTTGGGAGGGGAAGTAGTGTGAACGTCCTGTAAGTTTTCTGTCATTATTGCTTTTTAAATTTGTTGGTGGTCCATTGTTCCGACCCCCCCCCCTTTTTTTTTTTGCCTTTTTAATAACTTGCTTTAGGGGCAAAGCAATCTGTAAAATAGGGTTCTATACATGGTTAGAGATTAAGAAAGGTTCATAAAGTACTGAAAGCACTTGACTAAAGATAATTTTTTTCTTGTATTTTATGTTGGTTTTCATTCCTACTTTCTTCTTTCTTTCTTTTTAAATCATGAATTTATTTTATTTTCATGCCTGAAGCCAACTCATTTAGCTATCTCAGCCTTTCTTCTTTCTTTCCTTGCTCCCTCCCTCTCCCTTTCTTTCTTTCTCCCTCCCTCCTCCTTCCCCCTTTCCTTCTTTTTTCTTTCTCTCCCCCTCCCTTCTTCCTTCCTTCCTTCCTCTTAATTCTACTTCATTGATCTATTTGTCTATCCTTATGCTAGTATCATACTGTCTTTATTATTGTAGTTATGTAGTACGTTTTGAGAGTGGGAAGTGTGAGTCCTCCCATTTTGCTCTTCTTTTTTTGAAATTGTTCCAGCTATTCTGGGTCTCTTGAATTTTCATACGAAATTTAAGGTCAGTTTCCCAATTTCTGTTGCTTTGGTTTGACAACAGATGTAAGGGTTTTGAAATAGGCAATAATCTCTAGGAACCAGACTCTTGATTTCCCTCTTCCAAATCTGCTCTTCACTTAGTCTTCTCCATCTCAGTTCATAACAATTTTACTCTTCTAGATGCTCAGACTAAACACTATGGAGTGACCCTTGATTCTTTTCTCTCATTCCCACATCTAATTCTTCAGTGAATCTCCTTGGTTCTACTTTGAAAAAATATATATAGGATAAAAACCATTCTGACCATTTTCACTGCTTCTCCCAAGATCTTGTCATTTCTGTCACTGCAGAAATTACTGCAAAAGCTCCCAGCAGGGCCATCGTGCATCTACCCCCACTAGTCTACAGGGTGTTGTCAACATAGCAGCCAGAGGTCATTATGCCACCCACCCCTCTGTTCACAACTCTCCGATAGCTTTTTTTTTTCCCAAGATTTTATTTATTTATTTGATAGACAGAGACCACAAGTAGGCAGAGAGGCAGGCAGAGAGAGGAGGGGGAAGCAGGCTCCCTGCTGAGCAGAGAGCCCAATGTGAGGCTCCATCCCAGGACCCTGGGATCACGACCCGAGCTGAAGGCAGAGACCTTAACCCACTGAGCCATCCAGGTGCCCTCCAATAGCTTTTTATCTTAGAAGAAAAACAAAGTCCTCATCATGGCTAATAGGCCCCTTATGTAGTCTGTGGCTTTGTCTTCCATCCTTCTCCCCTTGCCGCCTCCACTTCACCCACTCCTTAAGACCTTTGCATTTGTTCCTTCCTCTGCTTGGAATGCTTTTTCCTTGAAATGTCGACATGGATTTCTCACTCATTTCATCCAAGTCAGAAGTCATTTCTTTAGGGAGGCTTACATGAACCATCCTATCTCAAACAGCATCCCTCACCCACCCATAATTTTTTGCCCCCTAACTTTGTCTTATTTTTCTTCAGAGTATCTGTAGCAATAATTGTCATTACACACACACACATACACACACACAGTCTCTCTCTCTCTCTCACACACACACACATACTTCCTCTCTCCCTCTCTCTCTCTCTTACACACACACACACACACACACACACACACACACACAACTATTGTCTCCCACTGGTAGAATAGGCTTCATGAAGGTCAGGAATTTATCTTGTTCACTGTGGTGTACATAGCACCTAGAATGATTGTTGGCATGTAGTAAACTCTAAAAAATATGTGTGGAAAGAATGAAAAGGGAACGAGAGACTGAGAAAGGAGGATCACTCTATTGTTCCTTTCTCTCTGTTCCTTCACACTTCACCTAAGAGAAGCAGTGTCCATAGTTACACTAAGATCTCCCATGTCTGTCCTATTCTATCCTTTTATTCCCCCATGACAATGGTTTAAGCCTGCATGGAAAGGGAAAGGCTTTGGGTTCTTCCCACAGTGGCAGTGGGGAGCCCTCTTCTCTGTAGCCTGGGCAGACTGTATGGGGGCATTTGGCTCTTCCCTCCAGTGATACCTTTCTTCTTCTTCTTTTCTTTTTTTTTTTTTTAAGATTTTATTTATTTATTTGACAGAGATCACAAGTAGGCAGAGAGGCAGGCAGAGAGAGAGGGGGAAGCAGGCTCCCTGCTGAGCAGAGAACCTGATGTGGGGCTCGATCCCAGGACTCTGCGATCATGACCTGAGCGGAAGGCAGAGGCTTTAACCACACTGAGCCATCCAGGCACCCCCAGTGATACCCTTCTTGTGTGTCAAATCAAGAAAATAGAAATTGATTTCTTGATGAATATTTTACACTACAGTGAATTCATCTTTCTCTGGCTTCTAACTGAAATTGCAACTCCTGACACACATTTTGGCATTTAATTACATAATTTCTTTAGACTGTCAACTGTTTGTATATATGTTGTCTTATATGTCTTATGGCTGGATCGTAATATCCTGGAGGCAGTGTATGACTTCAGCTCACTTTTTAAGGCTTATATTGCAAGGTATCTTGGATAAAAGGAATGTTCAATAAACTTTTGCTGAGTATACCAATAAGTTAATGAATTAACCTGGATTTATTTTTATCATTGGAAACTTCTAGCCCATACATTTAATTTTTCTTAGCCAACAGCTATAAATATCTTGTTTTAGTCTACCTTATTCTGCTGCTTCTGACAGAGCAAGCAGTATTGACTACAGTTGAATAGGATTTCCTGCTGCCCTTTCTCAGCGAGAATTGAATTAACAGCCTAGAGAGTATGGTAATTAATTTTACAAGTTATTTAAAAATTGAATATGCTTTCCATTATTATTTAAACTTATCTTGGGATGTGCTCTATTTGTATCGTCACTGAAAAATATGGAAAAGGATTATTTATACATATATAGGGGATTTATACAAATATATATTTTCTCTAATGAATTATAGGTTTAACCCTCCCTGAAAAACAAAACAGAGCTTGCATATTTAAGGTCTGAGCCCCTAACTAACTAGATGGGGGAAATCCTTTCACAATGTAAATGTTCATCAAATGATCATGAAGTATACTTTAAACACCTTGCAGTTTTGTTTGTCAGTTTTACCTCAATAAAGCTAAAATTAAGAAGAAATAGTGTGAGCCCCAAAGAAGCAAGATTGTGTTGCCATTATCAAAACAAGATTGGCTTCTGAAGAGAGTAATTTTTCCCCTTCACGGCTTTTGCTTTCTTATGCCTTGTGCAGTTTTTACTAGAACCACATTTATTCCCCTGCTTCTTGGTCAGGAAGTTTAAGTTTACGATCTGGTTTCCCTTAAGCTGATTACTTGGGAGCAGACGTGAGCCCGGAGTTGGAGGAAGAGATAAAGGGTTTGTAATTAACTTTATGTCGGGAGGGTGAGAGGCGGAGCAGGGAGCATTGAGCTCCATTGGCCTCCTGTCTGGTCGTGCCGCAGAGAAGGCACACCACATTCTCTGTTCTGTATGAGTGAGGTCTACTAACACTCACCTTTTATTTACTGTTAACTCAAATTTGATGCCTCGCTTAAGAGGAAAGTTGAGAGTCATTTTTCCATTTGTTTATTTGTTTATGGCCTCTGTATATGTTACTCTTGAGAAGGCCTTCCATTTAGCGCCCCAGCCACTTTAGAACTACCCGTGTGTTTGGAATCAGAGTTTTGATTCTTAAATCGAACTTTTAATGTGGGGTTGGAGGTAGGGTGCTAGATTTAGCAAGTGAAAAAAAATTTGCATTTTGGATAGACAATGAATAACTTCTTACTATAAGTGTGTTCCATAAATACTTGTACTAAGGAACTATTTATTGTTTTTATGAAATGCAAATGTAACTGGTTGTCTTGTATTTAATCTGTCAAATCTAGTCTGATAAACAGTTTATGAGCAGGAAATGAATTGATCATGATAATGTCCAAAGAGTGAGAGACCTATGGCTTATTTTGGTGACCATACATGTGTCTATCTTAAGGACAGAGAGGGGGCATCTTGCTGGTTCAGTCTGTGGAACATACGACCAGTGACCTTGGGGTTATGGGTTTGAGCCCCACATTGGGTGTAGAGATTATTTAAAAAAAAATCTTTAAGGACAGAGAAGATTTATAAGCTCAAGGGGTATAAAAAAAATGGAAGGAAGTGGAGGATTTAGTTTTATTTTAGTTATTTGTAGTTAGGAAACTCATATCCACAGACTTTAAGTCACTTTGTAGGATCACAGAGTTAGTAGAAGAGACAGGACTGGAACTCCAGGCACAGTGGCTGGTCTGTTGCATAATATCTTCCTATAAGATATATCTATATCTATATCTATATCTATATCTATGTCTATATATCTTTTCATGTTGACCCTTAATCACTCTTTTTTAAAAATTCCAATATAGTTAACATACAGTGTTATATTAGTTTCAGGTGTACGATATAGTGATTCAGCAATTACCAGTCTAAATCACTTCTGTTGTCACCATCCTATGATCACTCCCTTATCACACAGTCCTTCCAGTCCCCAGATCCAGTGGCGGGCAAAGCCACTCTCATGAGACATCCTTGACTTTTCTTGGAGAGCCACATGACTGTCAAAAACCACCATTTGGTTGTATTCCCATGACGATGCCAGAAAGCCCATTATTCAATGTGGTTTTATTCCTTTTGAGGTCTTGTTAATAATTTTGTCCCCTTTAAGTTTTGATGCTTTGATTATGGTTGACTTACTGAGAGTAATTTCACAAAAACGAAGTATTGTCTTATTGACAGCCTGCTTGCTTTGTGGCCTACTCCTGTGAAATTCCTCATTGCATTGCTTTGTGGTACATCAATTATGGAAGATCTATGGGAAGGATAAATAAATTACATAGATAGAGGTGACTTGCTCTGTAGAGATGTGTTCTTATAAAACACTGAGTTATTTTATTATCTTAAAATTATTTATACTTATTTAAGAAAGCAACCTTGAAAATGAACATGCTTCCTCTGTCACTAGAATACTGTATTTCAGAGCCTCTAATTTGTTTTTTCATAGATCTGCTGATTAATTCATGTAAAGCCTTACCAGCTGCCAGGTCAAAGCGTAATAATTAAATTGGTTGCCAAGAGACTGAAAAATCTGTTCATTCTTATTGACGGCAGTTCATGTATCCTACCCTGATCCCACCACATGGGTAGCTGGTCAAGTCTTATCTGAGTATGAATGATTACTTATCTTCTATGTATTTGTACCATTAAAAGCAAAGACAGGGTGTCAGTCAACTAACTAAACCTTATGATAAGTTACTTTTATTCTAGTTATACCAACCCTAAGATGAGGAGGAATAAGACATATAGAAATAGGTCATGAATTAAGTTTTCATTTGAGATACCTAAGAATTTTAAAATATAATCTATTGTGGTGGCCAGAATTCCTTTGTTTCTTACAAGGTATGATTGATTTTCATAATGAATCTCACCACTGCAAGGGGGTGACCCCAAGAATGAGTAAAAAGGTCTAGCAGTCCTTAAAAAGAGAAGGTATTATTCTTGTTTGATACTGGAGACCAGATGTGGCCAAAGAAGCTGCTTGGCTATTCCTGACTGGGCTTCTGTTGTCGGGGACAAGGTCAAGTGTCCATTACCCTGTTCTGCTTTGTCACAGAAAGGCATGAAGTGGGTTGTGATGCTTCCTCAGGGAGTGACTCACCTCTGTGTTCTAGAGCTCCTACTTGAATGTGGGGGAGCCAACGTAGCTGGGACTTAGAAGGCTGGGTGTTAGTCTCTAATACTGCTAATAATTAACTATGTGATACTGCACCAGTGGTTCTCAGGGCTGATTTTGACGCTCTCCTCCTGTGGGGACATTTGGCAATATCTGGAGACAGTTTTGGTTGTCAAAACTGAAGAGTTACTACTGGCATTTAGTGGATAGAGACACAGGGCGGCCCCTCATGACAAAAGATTACCCTGCCCAAAAGATGAATGGTGCCAAAGCTGAAAAATTAGACATTAGACAAATCAGTGAATCTCCCTGGCCTAACATTTTTCTGACATTCTCTCTGACATTCTGACAACATTCTCTCTATCTGTGAAGTTCCCTAAGACTGACTCTACCACTGTTGTTTTTTCCACCTCTCACTTACCCTGATTCTAAATGTAGAATAGGGTCCGGGTGTCGACACTGATGGGCAGTGGGGACTGTGAACCCCTGCCCTCAGGGATCACATGGAGGAGATCCTTGTAGGGGTGCCATGTGGACCATCTGAGAGGAATGGACGCTGTGGTGACAGTGTCCACAGGAGGTCTGCCATGTGATGCAGCATAACTGGAAGCCTGCCAGAAACTCAAAGAGAGCACTGTGACTGAAGGCTTGGTCTCTAAATTCCTCAGAGCCCTGTGCTCTCCACACCTATTCATGAGGAGCTTTCAGCTGACCAGGACTGTCAACTTCCCAGGTTTCCGGCCAGCTTCCATACCCTTGTGGCAGGGGTGCCTTGGACATCAGAGTTTCCCAAGGAAATATTAAGATGGACAGTTTCCGGGGCACCTGGGTGGCTCAGAAGGTTAAGCCTCTGCCTTCAGCTTGGGTCTTGATGCTGGGATCGAGCCCTGTATTGGGCTCTCTGCTCGGTGAGAAGCCTGCTTCCCCCTCTCTCTCTGCCTGCCTCTCTGCCTACTTGTGATCTCTCTCTCTGTCAAATAAATAAAATATTTTTTAAAAAAGATGGACAGTTTCCTCACGAACACCTGATTTTCGGCTTAACTAGAGCCTCTCTGAAAGATTTAAAAGTCAACAACAAAAACTCTCTATGCTAAGTCATCAGCTCATTTTGCCACCCAGGGAAGGAAACCTCTCTTGCTGTGCTTCAAGTATTGTGTAATTCAAGTGGTGGTAGGCCCCAGAAGCCAGGTGGCTTAGCCTTTGCTCCACCTCAGAGGTTCAGAGCTGTGCTCCAGGTCACATGGTTAATTGATGACAGAGAAGATTCTAGAAGACAGGTCTGTCTGCTGGTTCTCCACTGTGTTCTTTCCATGTCCCTATGCTCCTATTTCTTGATTGTAACCAGGTGTAACCCGGGCAGGACAAAATTGTGTTGTTTTGTTGTTTAATTTTCAGATGGAACGTTAACAAACCATATCTCTTCCTTGACCCTTCTGAAATATCACAGGAAGTGAAACAAGTATATTATGATTTTAACCTAAATTAAAGCCATCCAGAAATAACTGGGCACTTGCTATGGTGATGTACCAGCTGCCAGTGAAAGGCCACCATTATTTCTTCCCTATATTGCTGCTTTTCTGGTCCCATTCTTACCCCCTCCCCCCGGCCCCTGCTACAGCCCATTCCTCACACAAAACTAGTGATCTTCAAACAGTGTGAATCAGATCACATCCTTCTTCTGCGTTAAATTCCTCTGCCATTTCCCACTGTGGCTGGTATAAGATTCAGATGTTCTGACCTTGTTCTGTAGGGGTCTCCATGATCTGGGCTCTGCTGCCTCTGTGACTTCAGCTCATCCCTGTGCCTCCATCTCCAGGCTCATCTCCTTCCTTTCTGTCTCTTTGAGATGCCAAGCTCATTCCTTCCTCAGAGCCTTTGCACTTGCCCTTAACTCTTCCTCAGTGTGTTTTTCTCTAGATCCTCACCTGGCTGGCCTCTTGGCATCATTCAGATTTAATTTCAAATATCACCTCTTCAAAGAGGTGGGTGATGACTTTCACCCTGATGACTGTGTTAAAAGTAGCCTCTGGACACTCACTATCCTGTTATTGGGTTGTTGTCTTCACCGTACTTACTACTGTTAGAAATTATTTTATCCTTATGTTCACTTATTTATTGTTTCTCTCTTCCTGCTAAAATGTTCTCTCCACAGGGCAGGAACTTTTTCTGTTTTGTGAAGTGCTACATGTTTAACCCCTAGAATCATACCTGGCACATGACAGATGATAATGAATGAATGACAGGGACGCCTGGATGGCTCAGTGGGTTAAGCGTCTGCCTTCGGCTCAGGTCATGATCCCAGTGTCCCGGGATGGAGCCCCATGTCAGGGTCCCTGCTCAGCAGGGAGTCGGCTTCTCCCTCTGCCCCTCACCCTGCTCGTGCTCTCTCTCATGCTTTTTCTCTCTCTAAAATAAATAAATAGAATCTTTAAAAAAATGAATGAATGAATGACAGGGTAAGTAAATGAGCAGTTGGTGATAGAGAAGATTGCTTTATAGATTTAGTGCTATGTAATTCCTGTTTTCTCTTACATGTTGGACTATATTTTTTATTTTTTTATTTTTTATTATTATTTTTTAAGATTTATTTATTTATTTATTCAACAGACAGAGATCACAAGTGGGCAGAGAGGCAGGCAAATAGAGAGTGAGAGGAAAGCAGGCTCCCTGTGGAGCAGAGAGCCCGATGCGGGGCTCGATCCCAGGACCCTGAGATCATGACCTGAGCCGAAGGCAGCGGCTTAACCCACTGAGCCACCCAGGCGCCCAAGGACTATATTTTTTAAACTAAAACCAGAATGCTAGTTTATTGACTGATGAGAAGTGGAACTGCTAGCAGTTTTTCCTTTGAGGACTAATATACTTGCCTCCTGCAGTAAAACTCCATGGGGAGCACATACAAAAGAAGACAGCTACTTGGTGAGCCCAGACTCAGGGCACAGGGACTTAGAAATCAAAAAATTCCGAGAGCTGCGGTGCTGAAAGAGGCCTGAAAGATCACCGTGGTAATGCTTCCTCGCAACTGGCTGCCTGTGAAAATCACACGGGGAGATTTAGTAAAACATACCCACACAAAGCCACACATCTTCCAGTCTCTCCTTTGCAGATTCTAATTTGTTAGTTTGCAGCCACGCCTGGGGAATCCACGTTTTCTTTGAAATGCTGCCAAAATGAGGGATGGCGCACAACCAGGTTCAGAAACCAGTGACTGAGCACCCCCCCCCTTCGTTTTCAGATAAGTAAACTGAGGCTCAGAGAGATTAAGTGCCTCCCTCACTCAGGCTCTCACATAGGGTGAGCAGAGAGATGGCACTCAACTCTCCCAGCCCTCTTTCTACATGGTTCACGGAAAGCGACCACAAAGATTCTCAAGGGCAGAGGCAGCACTGCCTCGGAAATTGCTGGTTTATTACTTTTTTTCTTTGTTTACATAAAACTAACCAGTCTCCTGTCAAACAGGAAATGCATATGGCCTAGTTTTTCTTTTTTACAACAAAGTGTCAGATCAGTTAGATTTAGATTCTGGGGCTGCAGAATGATGATCAGAGGATGGTTCTGGGGCCAGCACCATCAGTACCACCTGGAACTTGTTAGAAATGCATATTCTTACCCAGAAGTACTGACTGAAACTCTGGAGGTAGGGTCCACAGTCTGTATTTTATTTTATGTTATAGATTTTATTTATCAGAGAGAGAGAGAGAGAGAGAGAGCACACGAGCAAGCATAGCAGGGGGAGGAGTTCAGGGAGAAGGAGAAGCAGGCTCCCTGAACAAGGAGCCTGATGTGGGCCTCCATCCCAGGACCTTGGGATCATGACCTGAGCCGAAGGCAGATGCTTAACTGACAGTGCCACCCAGGCACCCCTACACATTCTGTATTTTAAAGCCATCCAGAAGATTCTGATGCACACTCAAGTTTGAGAACCACTGTCCATGGGTCCATTTTGCAATTCAACCATTGGTTAAAGCTGCCGGCCTCGGCCTTTTAGTCTGTGACTC
Organism: Mustela nigripes; assembly: GCF_022355385.1. Lineage (NCBI taxonomy): Eukaryota > Metazoa > Chordata > Mammalia > Carnivora > Mustelidae > Mustela > Mustela nigripes. The sequence goes on along the minus strand of NC_081569.1, from coordinate 35,706,510 downwards.
ATTAACATCAAGGCCTCAAGTTAAGCTAGGCATCTGCTTTCTTTGATGGCATTTATTCAAAACAGGGCCTCTAGTTATCGGTCTTCATTAGAATGCCATACAAAGGGAAGGAGGGGAAGGAATTAATACTTACTGAGCACCTGCTATGTGTGAGGAGCCCTATGTGAGGCTATTACTTCTCTCATTTAATTCTCGCCACCATCCTGCTAGGTGGGTATTAGTATCCGTATTTTACAGACTTGGGATAGGGAGGCTAGTAGAGGTTAAACATGGTTTTCTATATGGGTCCTTTGACATTTTGCTATCTGTTGTCTCCCTACAATAGCTGCTCTCAGCCCTTCTTATGGATAACCGGGAATCCCCTGGGAAGCTTGTTATGCATGCAGATTCCCTAGCCTCTCTGTCAGAGATCCTAATTCCGAAGCCTGGTTGGAACCCAGGACTCTGGATTCTGCTGCTAGTGGGCATCTGGCCATACTTGGAGAAATCCTATCCTAGCTCCACCCACGGTGGTTAGAGCAGATGCTCCTCAAGGTTTGATGAGGGCCTGTGGTTCTCCCGTGTTTCGTGTGCTCCCAGGCCTTGGGTGGGGATGTTGGCAGAACAAATATGAGCCTAGGAGGAGGAAGCTTGGGGGTACATATAAAGTAGTCTCATATTTCTACTCTCTGCTGCCTCTTAGAGGGTTCCTAGGCCATGTTTTGTCTTTGAGTAACTTGGTCCTTTTTGCTATCTATCCCAAATTGTACAGCTTTTCTTAGAGCAACTTTACCCTTGTGTTGGTGGGATGTACAGTTGTGAGCACTTTCCTCCAGGCTGTAATTAATATCTATCGAATTCTGAGTTGCTTCAGCTTTTGAGGTCAGAAATGGGGTTTCATCTGTTCGATGATAACATACATACTTATTTTTTAGGGATAGAATTGACATATCTTAATGAATGAGATGTCAGTCCATTAGGAGACTATATGATTTGGTTCCATTATGAAGGGAAAAAGTAAGATGCAAATTTAAAAAGAATGCTCTTATTCTGTCTGATGTCCTTCCACGTGAGGTGACATGCTGATTGGTCCATAGGTTTGGAAACAGCTACTGACATACGTACCCCAGGTCTCCCATCGTATAAAAAAGATGCATGTATAGAAAATGGCGAGAACCTCCCAGGCCTTTGCCTAGTGGAGGAGTCAGCAGTGTGGAAATATTAAATAGCTTTAATATGTCTTAGTCCCTGAAATAAAATTGTGTAGGGCAAGGGCAGAAGGAAATCCACAAAAGCACATATTTTGGTCTCCTGAGATCCTCTGCATATAAGGCAAATTCTTTTTGCCAGGAAGAAAATAACCAAGTTACAGGGTAAGTATCTAAGAATAATTTCTGTGGCCACTGCTATTCGAGTTGACAATAACAGTGAGTAACCAGTATAATGGCTCAAGCTACAACCTGAGTGCTTACTGTGTCAGGAAATATGCGCACATTCTCTCATTTCATCCTCAACAGACTTTCAGCAGAGATATCATCCTTCACTTTACAAATGATGAAACAAGCTCAGGAGGATTAGGTAATTTTCTCAGGGCTGGGACTGAGGTTTCCAGGATGCAAGACTGTCAGTGCTAGGGGTGCCTGGGGGGCTTAGTTGGTTAGGCATCTGCCTTGGGCTCAGGTGATGATCCTGGAGTCCCTGGACTGAGCTGCACATCAGGCTCGCTGGTCAGTGGGATCTACTTCTCCCCCTGCCCTCCCTCTCAGATTGTGCTCTGTGCTCTGTCTCTGTCTCTCTCTCAAATAAACACTTAAAATATTAAAAAAACAAAACAAAACAAAAAAAAACAAAGAAAACTGCCAGTGCTAAAACTAGGACAATCCTGGGTAAACTGGGATGGTTGGTTACCCTGAGTTGGTCACCCAACCCACCGACCTACAGCTGATAGTTCAGAAGTAAGCCCAGAGGGTTCTGAGTAGTCAGATGGTTCATATATGGAAACTTGCTGATTTGTCTCACAGAGACTTTCAGAATATTCCTTGATACCCCCTTTCCTCCATTTTACTTGCAGTTCTTTTTTTTTTTTTCTTTTAAGATTTTTATTTATTTATTTGACAGAGAGAAATCACAAGTAGGCAGAGCAGCAGGCAGAGAGAGAGGAGGAAGCAGGCTCCCTCCTGGGCTCCATCCCAGGACTCTGAGATCATGACCTGAGCCTAAGGCAGAGGCCCAACCCACTGAGCCACCCAGGCACCCCTTACAAGCAGTTCTAAAAAGCTTGGTTATTTGGTTTCCAGGTACCTTGTCAATTAGAAACTGAACTTTGGAAGGGGAAGTGGTTATTGTAGAAAGGCACACTGATTACGATGGTCAGGGACGTCTGGCTGAAGGTGGGAGCAAGGAAAATGAAGTATAAACGAGTAAAAGATGAAATCATTACAGGGGCGCCTGGGTGGCTCAGTGGGTTAAGCCGCTGCCTTCGGCTTAGGTCATGATCTCAGGGTCCTGGGATCGAGTCCCGCATCGGGCTCTCTGCTCAGCAGGGAGCCTGCTTCCTTCTCTCTCTCTCTGCCTGCCTCTCAGTGTACTTGTAATTTCTCTCTGTCAAATAAAAAAAAAAAAAAAGATGAAATCATTACAGTAGTCAGGAGACGTTTATCACAGTGGCAAACATATCTTAATAAAAATAGCTGTTACTGAACACTATGTGTTGGACAATATTTTAAGCACTTATAGGAATCACATAATTCAATTCTTCTAAAATGATTCTATTATCCCTGTTCCTCAGATGAGGAAACTGGGGCACAGAGAAGTTAACTAACTTGCTGAAGATCACACAGCCAGTAAGTAGTAAAGCCAAGATTCAAAGTTTCCAGAGCCCAGATCCTCAGCTTCCTGATTCACTGTAGATCCTGGGTGCTGAGGAGGTAGCACAACAACTTAGTGATGTTTATTTTAATGTCCTGAATCATCTAAGAAAAAATAATTAAAGCATGGACATTACATTTTACAGTAGTCCCCCCCTATCCATGGGAATATGTTCCAAAGTCCCCAGTGGATGTCTGAAACCGTGGTTAGTACTAAATCCTATATCTACTATGTTTTTTCCTATACACACATACCTATGATAAAGTTTGATTTATAAATTAGATACAGAAAGAGATTAACAATAACTAATAATAGAACAAATGTAACAATATACTAAATGAAGTTATGTGAATGTGGTGTCTTCCTCTCACTCAAAACATCTTACTGTGCTCTCCTTATCCTTCTTCTTGTGATGATGTGAAATGATAAAATAACTATGTGATATGTTGAAATGACATGATGACCTAGGCTTTGTGATTGTTATGCCCAAGTTTTCGCGTCCAAGAGACCACCAAGGAGCCAACACCAATGCAATCACACGAGGGTTTATTTAACAAGCTGAATCTTGGGCCCAAGTATACCCGACACAGCGGAGCAGGGACTTGGACCCCAAGCTTAGTTAAGGCAGGGATATTTATGGGTTCCTGTTCCTAAAGCAGGGTGGGGATTCCTGTTACTAAAGCAAGGTGGGGGTCTCTGGAACTAAAACAGGGTGGGGCTTCTTAGAACTAAGGTGAAGTAGGGGAAAGTTCAGCCCTTGGGCACAGGGGTCTGAGATGGCTGCCGGAGCTAAGATGGCTGTACTTATGCTAAGGCTAAACCTGAGGTGGGATGGCCTTAATTTTTCTCGGCTTCCACAGTGATGTAGCCTTAGGCAACTATTGACCATCTGATGAATCGTCAGGGATCCTACGCTTCTGGACAGCTACTGACCCCAGGTCTCTGAAGCCCCAGAAACCAAAACCGTGGATGGGGTGGGGGGTGTACTACTGTATTTTGTAGGAACTAATTTTTAAAAAAATTTTATCAAGTTATTCATGGACACAGTGTGACAAAAAGCCATTACTCCCCTCCCCCAGCTCATTTCCTGCTCTGCAGAGACTGCTTTCAAGTCTTGTAATTAGGTGATTCTTGCTGGTAGTTACATCTCTTGTCTCTAAACGACATACTGGATATTTCTACGGTCAATTTTCAGTGTTAAGCATTATTTAAATGCCTATGCCTAGACACTTTACCACGGAAGAAGAGACTTTTAACTCATTTCCTCCACATCTGCCTCTACCACACGTGTGTGCTATTTCTGGCCCCTATCTCAAGTTCTGTGATAGTTTTAGTTAGATCAGTATGTCCTGGGCCTGTTTTTTCTTTACATCTTCCCTCTGGGGCTGGGCGGATTCTCCAGAGAGCATTTGAACCACCTGCCTGTGGAGAATGCCTGTGTTCTGGAAGTTCCCCAGTATGTGTGGGTGGGGGGTGCGGGGGTGCGGAGGTATCTCAGTATTTAGAGGATTGCGATTTAAGCAGACTTCCAGTATTTTTAGCCTTGACTTTACCTTCCCCTCACCTCCAGTAGTGTTTGGGGCTCTGGATGCCTGACGCTTTCTGTAGATTGTGTGATAAATTGCTTTTTGGCTTTCCCTAGTGGCAGGTAAAGAGTCATCTTTCTCAGGTCTGCTCCTTAGTTACCTCTTGTCCATTTAGTTTCTAGCTTCCACATTTTGTTGCTGTTGTTTTCATTCATTCTCTTTGTCCTTTTTCCTAAAGGAAAAACAAAACAAAACAAAACACCTCTTTTTACTGTTACCTTAGTGAGATTTGGGGAGGTAGCTGACCTAAGGTGTGTGTTTGGTACATCATCTTTATCCTAAAGTTGGAAAGACATTTTAGAAAACTTTCAATGTGTAGGGGTCAAAAGAAGTTTGTGTTGCTGGGGCGCCTGGGTGGCTCAGTGGGTTAAGCCTCTGCCTTGGGCTCAAGGTCATGATCTCAGGGTCCTGGGATTGAGGCCCGAGTCTTTTACTTCTATGTACTACTCAAAATGTAGTTCTAGGACTAGGACTACCTGGGTATCACCTGGGCCTCACCCAAACTGATTGAATCAGAATTAGAATTTTATCAAAATCCCTAGGAGCATGCTAAGCATGCTGAAAATTGAGAAGTGCTAATATTTACTCAACTCCTATTGTAGTTAGGATAAGCTAATTTTAATACATTTTAATCTGAGATTTAAAAATTTTGGTATATTCACTTACTAAATTCTCCAAATTCTAAAGGTTGCTGTGAATAATATAGAGGAGTATGTAAGTTTTCACGAATATGCATCTTCTCTCCCTTTACAAACCATGTCTGTCCATCTGAGTCAACATCAGATGTGAACCCCAAATTCCATGTCGTTTGCCATGAGAGATTCCATATTGGTTCTATTCAGGCTTTTTAAGCTGCCCACAATTCTTGAGGCTGGTGATAGGGTTTTACAGATTGGGTAGGTTGAGTTTTCAGTCACCCATCAAACTGCCAAAGTTAGAGGGTGGCTTCCCCTGAAGGCAAAGGATAGATTAATTAGTCTAAGCCCAGCCTCTGTCCCAGTGACAGGTATATGCTCAGCAAGTGATTGTGGGATGAGCGAACCAAAGATACAATTCCTGTCTTCAAAATATTCACCAACCAGCATAACTTGGATGTCACCATGTAGGGTTGACCAGCACTAGGGAAGAGTAAGCACAGAGAAGGGGCATCTAACTTAGCATTACCGGCAGAAGGAGCCAAAGGGCTACATGATTTGATGAGGCTAGCTTGGTGCATTAGGAGCAGCGGCTGTCAGTTTAGAATCACTTGGGGGCTTGTTAAAACAGAGACCCTGTTACCATCCTGACAATTCTGACTCAGTGCACATGGGGCAGGCCCAAGAATGTGCATTTCTAACCACATCCCGGGTGATGCTGATGATACTGATTTCACATTTTGAAAACCACTGGTTTTAGAGAATTATAAAGAGTTCTTGTGGCCGGAGTCAGGGGACAGGGAATGGTGGGTGATACTGAAGGCAGAAGTCTAAAGAGTAGGGATTTCATTAGGGAGCTTGTGGGGGGTCCGGTTTTCCAGAGGAGAGTGGTGCACACCCATTTGCCATTTGGAAAGATCATTCTGGGTGCGGTGTGGAGGATGGATCAGCAGCAGGGCTAGGTTAGAGGCCAGGAAACTAAGTAAGTGGATGATCATAGACATCCAGATGAGAAATAATAAAAGCTTGGAGACAGGTGGGAGGACGAAAGACCCCTAGAACTTGGTGGCCAGATGGAAGTGGGAGGGGAAGAGGGGGAGGAGTCACAGTGGACCATCAGCTCTCCCACTGGCTGGGTGTTGGGATTGTGTCGCTCAAAACCAGGAGGAGAGGGGGTCTGAAGCAGGGTCTGGAAAGAAGAGCAAAGGAGGTAAGTCAAGGGTAGGGCATGTTGAATTTGAAATGCCAGCAAAAAATCTGGGTGGACCTCCCAGTGAGGAGTTTTCTTTCTGGGTCTGGAGGCCAGGAGAGGCCTGGTAAGTCATCTAGCCCTGTCCCTTCTGCCACTTTCATTTGGTCTCCTGTGTTGTTTGATTGAATCAGGCATTGCATTTGTGAAGAAACACAACTGGTATAACCTTTCAGGACCTGAAGAATGCAATGCTTTTAAAGATCCTTTCTCAAGAAAACAAATATTCTACTCTTTTTGATTGGGGGAAAAGAAAGAGTTGGAGTACCAGTCTTATAACACCAAAAGAGGTTAATACAGCTAGCTCCCTTTGGTGTGAGAGGCCAGTGGAATTGGGTTATAGTAAGCTTGAAAGGAGCAAAATCACTTGACTGGTCTTCAGGCCATATGACGAACAGCTGAGACTAATTAACTGGATTGTGGGTTTTTTACAGAGATGCCTGATTTTGAAAGTTGTTGGAGTGGACTGCTTTTCAAAAGAGTCTTTTGAAAAACTTTTATAAGTAGGCAATTCTGGCTTTAACATTTCTTTTTGTATTACATAGACAAAAAGTAACCTTTTTGAAGAGGACATGTGATTGGACGCTAATTGTTGAAGTGTTGGGAGCAACATTTCTAAAGTTTTAGAATAACCACCAACGACTTATACTCCCTCCTTCAAGGTATGGTTTTGTGTTTAAATATGTATATAGGGACACCTAGGCGGCTCAGTGGGTTAAAGCCTCTGCTTTCTGCTCTGATCATGATCTCAGGGTCCTGGGATTGAGCCCCGTGTCGGGCTCTCTGCTCAGCACGGACCCTGTTCCCTTCCTCTCTCTCTGCCTGCCTCTCTGCCTACTTGTGATCTGTCAAGTGAATAAATAAAATCTTAAAAAAAATAGAAAAGAAATATGTACATATACATGGTTTTTTTGTAGAGGTTTCAAATTCTGCCATGCCAGTTTTCATATACTTAGAGTATGTGCAATTTACCATAAAATACCACTGCCTGTGTTAACTTTGTTTTTCTTTTTAAGCCAAAGACTCTAAAACACCTGCTAAATTTCTGGGGGTACATATGGGTACATATGTAATGTACATATGTAAAATGTACATTTACATATGTAAATTTCTGGGTACATATGAATACTGACTGCATCTTTCCTTTCTTAACTGTAATAAGGTAACATAGGTTTTTATTCTCAGATAATATGTTTTCTTATTTAAACTCAATTAGCCAGTGTACAGTACCTCATTAGTTTCTGGTAATATGTTGAATAAGAGAGCTGATCAAGGATGAAATTGCTCTAAGTCTTGTTCATCCTCTGAGGATTTCACAAAAATTCCAGCTTATTGGGATTTTGTTTTTAATATTGTTAACAGCTGTCATAGAGAAAAGTTTTATCTAAGTATGTGTTTTACCATAAGGTATATTTCTTCCATGAATTAAATTTGCCCCCAAAGAATTGTTAATTTTGTTAGGTTTTGAGGTAGTATTGTGGTTATGTAAGGAGAGATCGGGATATTTTAGAGGTGCTTAGTGACAGGACGCAGGAGTGAAGGACCTGGGGGTGGGGTCTCATGAGGTCTCATGTTCATGACACAGTTCTCTCTTCTTCTGGGTCTGTGCGTGTTTGCCAGGACTGCCCTGACAAAGCGCTACAAACAGGGCAGAAGGGTGTTGGCAGGGTGGGTTCCTTCTGAGGACGGTGAGGAAGAATCCGTTCCAAGCCCCTCTCCTTGGCTTGCAGATGGCCGAGTCTCCCTGTGTCTCATCTTCTCGTCTTCCCTCTCTGAGTGTCCTTTTATGAAGAAGGAGTTTGGATGCAGACACTCAGGTCATACAGCTGATTAGTGTCAGTGTCCAGGCAAGTCCCGACTTCCACTCTGGGGTGCTTGGTTTTGTTTTCTTTGCTGCAAGTCCAGGCTTTTCTCCGAGGAGTGAATCCAGAGCCCTGGTGATCAGAAGTAACTATGGGAAAAACCTTAATTAAAAATCGACTTTGTCTGTCTAGATTCTTGGATTATAAATTAAAAAAAAAATTTTTTTTTTAAAGAAAAAGTGTTATGGCAGAAGTGTTTATTCATGACGGTATCGTATCCATAGACCGTCCAGGTTGGAGTTCATACATTCCAAAGGAATGTATCTTGATTGCTTTCTGTGTCTCTTACAACTTTCCCCTTGTCCTTTCCAGACACAGTATTCAGTGACCCAGCAGCCATTAGAAAACAACAACATGATTTTTTTCTTTTTAGTTGCTGCTGCTGCTGCCCACAAGACAGGAACTGTGGCAGCAAATGCTGATGAAACTTTGTGGCGGGGGAGGATGGCACCATAGCAACCGAGACCTGCACCTTTGAGCGGGTCCCGGAACCCAGACTTCTCTTGCCGCTGTTCCAGTTTCCGCCCTCTCTCGAGACCCTCAGCACCCGAGTGCTCAAAGAGGAAATGCCCACCACTTCCCTCTGTTTCTGTTTTCTCCTTTAGGATGAAAGCTTCCTGAGACTCCTTTTCATCTTTGGCTGTCCTTCCTTTCTTCTGCCCTCTGCGCTTGGTGGATTTGTAGCTAGACCTCAGGGCAGAGCATGGTCACTGCTGATGAGTCACATAAAGCCCATTAAAAACAAAGGCGGATTTTTGCAGAAGCCGTAATTCATTTGCACGGTCTTTGCAAGAGGACGTCTTCCTGCTTGCTTCTGTGCTCCTGGGGTTACCGCAGTATGGCTGGGGCCCTGCCCTCTGGCCTGGGTGTGTTTTGTGGGGCCTGGAGGGGAGGGAGGGAGGAAGGGATGAGTGAGATAGATCTGCTCAGGAGAGGAGTTGCATTGCTGATGATTCTCGGGGTGGGGGGAGGAGTGAGGGGATGGGGGGTAGGGGGGTGGGCGGCAGGAGCCACCTTGCTCACACAAAGACACAGACCATCCTTCCAGGAACCCAGACATCAGTTTGTTTGTTTGTTTTCTCCATTTCATATTCCTTTAGGTTTCTCTTCTCCCTGATGTTGTCTGAGCAGGGAACCTTTAGCTATGAATGCTAGATGCGTCACTCTGCAAATATTGAATGGATCCCCTGTTTGCACAAGAAGGAGAAAGTCCAGATGTCTTTAAGCTGCCACCTCTGTGCTTTGGTGACTGTGGACTCTTGTTTTTAAAATCTCCTCCTAGTGTCCTTCTTGGGTCTCTCTTCATTCTCATTGTTCCTCTCAGCTCTCCCATGGCCTCAGGAAATCAATTATGTTCATAACTCGAAAATCCATATTCTTAACACTGATTCTTCTTTGGAACCCTAGTTCTGTGTTCCAAATGCAAGTTAAACGCAACTCCCTGGATGGCCAGCATGTCTAAGGGACATTTAATTGATCATGTCTGGTACACTGTAGCATTGTAGTCTTGTGTCTGGATTTGAATGCTGGCTCTACAGTTGACTGGTTATGCATCCTTGAAGAACTTATTTAACCTTTCTGTGAGTCAGTCTTATTATCTGAAAATTAGAGCCTTTATAGGGTTGTTATGAGGATTAAATAAGTTGGTATTTTATTTATTTCTAAAGATTTATGTATTTGAGAGAAGGAGAGAGAGAGAGAGCGAGAGCACAAGCAGGAGGGACAGAGTGAGAAAGAATCCCAAGCAGACTCCATGCTGAGTGTGGAGCTTGACTTCCATATCATGACCCTAAGATGATGACCTGAGTTGAAACCAAGAGTCAGATGTTTAACCGACTGTGCCATCCAGGCACCCCTAAAAGAGTTGGCATTTTAAAGGACTTAGAAAAGCACTCAGTAAGTGTCAGTTATAATAATCATAATCTCAAGTCATCTTTTCCTGTCTTTGTTAATAATAATAACAACATTAATTCTGTTAACAAAGCAAAGTTCTGGTTATCTTTTTTTTTTAAGATTATTTATTTATTTATTTGACAGAGAGAGATCACAAGTGGATAGCAGGCAGAGAGAGAGAGAGAGAGAGAGAGAGAGAAGCAGGCTCCATGCTGAGCAGAGAGCCCGAAGCGGAACGCGATCCCAGGACCCCGAGATCATGACCTGAGCTGAAGGCAGCGGCTTAACCCACTGAGCCACCCAGGCGCCCAGTTCTGGTTATCTTTAACTTGTATACCAGTCAGTTAAGAAGTCGTACTGATTTTTTCTACCTACTAAAATATGTCTTGAATTATTCCTCTTCTTTCCCACTGTAACCAACCCGAGTCAAATCATCACCTCTCCTATTCCATGCTGACCCTCTGTTGTGTATTCCCAGTCTCCACGGGCTGCCAGAAAGAGCTCTCTCAGGCAGACACTTCGTGTCCCTCTCTTTTATAGAAGTCTGCAGTGGCTTTCCATTGCAGAGGATAACACGGACTTTTTACATTACAGAGGAGTCCTTTTGGGCCTCGGTTGCAGAGTCTCCTCCACCTTTTTAGCCCATCTGGACATATCCTCTCCATGGCCATGCACCTGAGGCCCCCTACGGGCGCCCACACACACCCTTCTCCCGCTTACACCTCTGCAAGTGCCAACATCTTCACTCCCACACTCCCAGGCTGTCACGCAGCACTTGCTCCTCTCTCAAGGCTGGGAGCCTTGTCTGGGTTCTGTACTTCGAATGCCAGACACCCCTTTGCCTAATGCCATCAACAGTTATTTACACCTTTCAGATTAGCCTCAAAGATCATGTTGTTGATAGCTTCTGTTGTCTTTAAAGGACGATGCTGGGGCGCCTGGGTGGCTCAGTGGGTTAAGCCGCTGCCTTCGGCTCAGGTCATGATCTCAGAGTCCTGGGATCGAGTCCCGCATCAGGCTCTCTGCTCGGCAGAGACTCTGCTTCCCTCTCCCTCTCTCTCTCTCTCTGGCTGCCTCTCTGTCTACTTGTGATTTCTCTCTGTCAAATTAATAAATAAAATCTTTAAAAAAAAAATAAAGGACGATGCTTATTTGGCATGTGAAGTCCTTTGTCACATCGCTTGGTGAGCTGGTGATTTTTGTCCATTCACATGTATCGCTTGTCCCTTGGTGTGTGGTTTAGTCCTTGACCCAGATGCACTCTGTGAAGTTTTCCTGGTTTCCCCTGCCAGGCATATCGGATGTCTCCCCTTCCTTCTAACCCCCTCTGCCCCAGCCCTCCCACCCGTCCAGCATTGTGTGCATGTTTGTTACGGTTCTTGTTTCACTATTCATTCCCACAGAGAGTGCTTCTGTTAGACTGTTGCTCTTCCAGAGCTACGTTCTCAGTGTTTCACTTAGTGATGAGTGCAAGGCATGTTCTCGATCCTGGTTCGTTAAATGCATGTTTTAACTCCTGTGCTTACGAGCTGGTGCCTGACTTTAATCATCAGAACCAGGCTCTCCTGGAGTACCTGCGTGGCTCAGTCATTAAGTGTCTGCCTTTGGCTCAGGTCATGATCCCAGGGTCCTGGGATGGAGCCCTGCATCAGGCTCCCTGGAGAGCCTGCTTCTCCCTCTGCCACTCCTTCTGCTTGTGCTGTCTTCCTGTCTCTCTCTTAAAAACAAAAACAAAAGCAAACAAACAAACCCCCCCCAAAAAACCCCATAAGAACAACAACAACAACCAAACAACAAAAAAACAGGCTCTCTCTCCACTGTTCAAGCTCTGCTGCTGTGTCTTTTGATCATTGTCCTAGGCCAGTCTACTTAACAAACTCGATTTGAGATTATTAACACTTTTTGTGTTGGTGTGTGTATGTCATTTTGCATTGAGGGATATTTGGTGTAGGTTTCTTTTTTCTTTTTCTTTTTTTTTTTTTTAAGATTTTATTTATTTATTTGACAGAGAGAGATCACAAGCAGGCAGAGAGGCAGGCAGAGAGAGAGGAGGAAGCAGGTTCCCTGCCGAGCAGAGAGCCCGATGCGGGGCTCGATCCCAGGACCCTGGGATCATGACCTGAGCCGAAGGCAGTGGCTTAACCCACTGAGCCACCAAGGCGCCCCTTGGTGTAGGTTTCTTGAGAAGTACTTCCAAACCTGTCCCAGGCAGTACTACCCTTCCCAACATCATCCTACACTGTAGATTTTTTGTCATTTTGCATTTGTCAGTTGAGCCAAGTTTATTTTCCTCTAAAACAATTTAAATATTCTGCTTAGACTAGCTCAAAAATCTATTTTTAAGTTCTTAATAGTTACTAAAAGTGTTTAAAAGTAATTAAAGGTTTGTGGAAATAAAAAAATAAAAATGTACTTTTTTTTTTTTTTTTTTTTTTTTTTAAGCTGCTGTAAAACTTACTGCAGGCAGGGGCTGTAGGTCCTTTAGAGTTGGATATAGACTCCAATGCTATAAACACCTGTGAGGTTTAATTTGTTTTTCTAAGAACTAAAGATTCTAGAGCCTTGTTACAGAGTTGCTGGCTGATTTCTATTTCTTTTGTAAGTGTCCCTTTTCACTTCTAGAATACAACTTGTCTGACATCCTTGGTCAAATAGATGCATTTAATGGAATTAAATGAAACCGATTTCAGGATAATTGCATAGACCAATGAAAAAAATTGGGAATTTTTTTTTTCCTTAAAGTACATCCTAAATAATTAGAATTTGGAATTTGTAGAGTTTAGAAATGTGGTTTCAATTTCTTTAATTTTAAAATTAAGATGTTGTCACCTTTTATAAAGTAATAAGTTCACACTTTTGCTTGCAGAGGGGAGATGGCAGATTGGGTAGAGCCTAGAGTATAACATTTCATACTCATCTTCAGTCATTTTTCCAAGTATCTGGTGAGGATCTTGATTTTCTTTCTTTCTTTCTTTCTTTTTTCTTTTTTAAACTGTAGCTTCCTGGGTTGCCTATGTTTATGGGCAGTGGGGTCAGATGGGGGGAGTGTGTGCATGGGGGTCTGGATCTTTCAGCCTTTTTTCCCCTCTCCTGGTCTACACCATCGGACTATGGAGTGTTTTCCCCCACAGAATGCTAGCCTTACACCTACTGTTTAGGACTGCAAAGTACTTAGAGACCTTCTGCATCCCAAGTCAGCAAACCTCCTCATCCACTTCTCAGATACCTCCTCTCACCCACCTGACCATATTAGGTTAGGTGTTAATCTCAAGGGATCCTTTCATTATGCCTGCTATAGGTACTCTTGGCATCTTGTGTCAGTGCTCTGAGACCTCCATTAGATGGTTAACTCTGTGAGGACAGGTGCTTTAGCTGTCTTATTTGCATTTTATCACCTTGCACAGTGTGTTGTGGGTACTCACCTATTAAATGAATAAACAAACATATAATCCCTGATTAAGACAGAACCTATGAAAGAACCAGACTTTTCCAGAGCTGTAACACCCCCCCCACACACACACCCGATGCAGCATGGCAAAAATCAGACTTCTTCACCCTGCTTTAAACAAAAGGAAATGCCTATATTTTTCCCTCTGTCTCTGGATTGTTTGTACAAATTAAATCATCATTGTGGCTGGTCAGGTTTGGGTTGAGGTTCTGAACCAAGTTTTGAGGTATGGACTGACTCTTCTGACTGATAATGTTAAATTACAGAATGTGTATAAACAGTACTTTGCATCTTTCCAAATCGCTTATTTTTGAAATCTGTTGCCTCCAATTGCTAGGTGCTGTAATGGGGGAACTTGAGCTCTAGTACTTATAGTCAAGAATAATTTTGAAAAGAAAATTCAAAAGATAGCTTAATGACTTTCTGATATTTCTCTAGGGGGTGGAACACTACTTCAGTTGAAAAACTTGCTATGATAATTCTGCCTCTAAGAGACTGGATCTCAAGTAACCTTTTTTTATTTAGCTCCAAAAAAGAGCAACCTATATAAATGTATTGTGTTATATTTAAAGATTAGTTTTGGGTAATCACCTCAAACACCTGGCACTTATTAGACATTTCATTATTTTTTTATTCATTCAAATATGTATGAATGACTCTCAGAACTATAGCCTTCCCCACTCCAGGAATGACCAGGAAGAAACAGAATGACTTTGAAAGAAAAGTCTTGGGTAGAAAGTATAAATCAAGAATAGATGTTAAGGGGCACCTGGGTGGCTCAGCGGGTTAAGCCTCTGCCTTCAGCTCAGGTCATGATCTCAGGGTCCTGGGATCAAGCCCTGCATCAGGCTCTCTGCTCAGCAGGGAGCCTGCTTCGCCCTCTCTCTGCCTGCCTCTCTACCCACTTGTGATCTCTCTCTCTGTCAAATAAGTAAAATAAATAAATAAATAAATAAAAGAATAGAAGTTAAGAGAATTAGAGAAGAAAAAATGAGACCAGAAAGCTAAAGATCAAAGGCAGAATAAATGTAAAAGCTTGTTAGCTAACACACTGAAGGAGAAAAATGACATAATTTTCTCAAGAGAAGCCAAAGCAAAATTTGACAAAACTGATACCCGTGCATCATACTCATTCTTAGAAAACTAAGAATAGATGGAGAACTTCCTTAACCCCCTCAAAAAATGTCTACCAAAAATCTAAAGCAGATGTTATTCTTGAGGGTGAAATGTTAGAATCAAGACAAGACTGTCTATTAAATTCTTTTGGAGGTCCTAACTGGCACAGTAAGACAAGAATATAAATAAAAAAGTAGAAAGTTTAGAAAAGAAAAAAGCAAAATACAATTATTTTCATCTATATTAACAAATTGTTAGAAAAAGTGTGGCTAAGTAATAGAAGACATATGTATATATTTAAAAGCTGTCCCATAAGTTACAAACATATAAACTATCAGTAAGTCTGAAGATGTACAAAGTCCTTATGAAGAGACTTTATTTATTGACAACACTTTTAAAGTCATTAAAGAAGACCTAAATAAGTGGAGAGAGATAACTGTACTTGCACATGTAGGTTCAAGATCATGAATATGTCAGTCTTCTCAGTTTGATCCATAGATTTTCATGCAGTGACAGCCAAAATCCCCGTATGGTTTTTGAGGAACTTAGATGGAAGTATGGGAGGTTAAGATTGCCCACAATAAGGTCAGGGAGGCTGGTCTTCTCAGATACAAAGTTATATGGATTGTCCCTGACTTAGGATGATTTGACCTAAGAGTTTTTGACTTGGAGGAGTGGAAGCAATATACATTCAGTTGAAACTGCACTGCGAATATTGAATTTTGATCTTTTTCCAGTCTAGCAATATGGTAGGATGCTCCCTTGTGATGCTGGGTAGCCAGAGGGAGCACCAGCTCCCGGTTGGCCACATGATCATAAGGGTAAACAACCCGTACACTTAAAACCATTCTGTACCCAGACAACCTCTCTTTTTCACTTTCAGTACAGTATTCAATCAATTACCTGAGAAATTCAATACTTTATTATAAAATAGGCTTTGTGTTGGATGATTTTCTCCAATTATAGCCTAATACAAGTATTCTGAACACTTTTTTTAAGAGAACCTAGGCTAAGCTTTGAAGTTCAGTAGATTAGGTGTATTAAGTACATTTTTGACTTAAGATATTTTAATTTAGATGGGTTTATCAGGACCTAACCCCACTGTAAGTTGAGCAAGACCTGTATAATGAAGTCATAGTAACTAAAGCCTTATGACATTGGCCCAGGGATAGTAAAAATGACCAGGAACAAAAGAGAGAGCCCTGAAACAGATCTGCCCATATATAGTGAATCTCTAGGGAAAGGATAATTTTTTTCAATGAATGGTACTAGGACAATTAGATATCCTTCAGGGAAAAAAAAAATAATGAAATTGGATCCCTACATACACCTTAAAAAATTTCCAGTGGATTAAAGACTTAAATGTGAAAGGTAACATTTAGGAAAATAATATAGGAAAGTATCTTTATCACTTTCGGTAAAGAAGGATTTCTTTTGGTACTTGAATATTAAGAACCATTAAAAAAGTGAAAAGATGGGGTGCCTGGGTGGCTCAGGCATTAAGCATCTGCCTTAGGCTCAGGTCATTATCCCAGGGTCCTGGGATCCATGGATCAGGCTCCCTGCTCGGCAGGAAGCCTGCTTTTCTCTCTCCCACTCCCCCTGCTTGTGTTCCCTCTCTCACTGGTGTCTCTCTCTGTCAAATAAATAAATAAAATCTTAAAAAAAAAAAAAAAGGAAAAAAAGTGAAAAGATGAACTACAAACAGGAAGCAGATATTTGCAACATCTGTAACTGACAAAGGACTAGTATCCAGAATTTATTAAGAACTCCTGCATATCCATAAGAAAAAGATAACACAATAGAAAAATAGGGAAAGGGTAGGCATGTATTTCCATAAGAAGAAATTGAATAGCCAACACATTAAATACACTCAACTACATTAGCAATCAGAGAAATACTAATTTAGATCACTGATGTGTTACCATTTTGAGAAGTTGGACAACAAACACCAGATCTTGGTAGAAGTGTAGCTGGCGGTATAAAACAACTATATCCATCAACTATTTGGCATTATCTTGTATTACTGAGCAGGTACATACCTGTGCTCCAGGAATTTCACTCTTTGGTACCTATCCTAGTGCAGAGCTTCCTCTTCCCTATGCCGTGAGTTGGTTTAGAACTCCTCCTCCCACCAGGGTGGGTGGGTAGGGTCTGGCATAGTGCGGCCCCCAAATCTGTTGCCTTTGGTCATGAACATTTGGTCTAGGTTGTCATACAAATAGCAGGAAAAAGGCTAGGAGGCAATTTTCAAGAGACACTCATGCTGGCAGACATCAGGAGACCTGCACATGCATATTTATAGCAGTGTAGTTTTAAATGAGAACAAAAACATGGGGGCACATGCTTTAGTTCTGCTAATTTTCCTCTGAAAACCCACAGGCATTAAATAATTAGAGAAGGGTTTTGACATGTCATTTCTTAATATCAGTGCTATAAGTGGTCATTCTTTCAAGTCAAAGAGAGGTAGAGAAAGAGGCTGAATGAAAATGGTATTACTCCTGGTCAGTGTGTGTTTTCATCAACAACCCACTTATGTGTGTGGTGTATGATGATGGACAAGGGTCTGAGTTTTGAAACTGCGTGAATGGTTTAATGTTGGCTTCCCAAAGGAGAGAATGCTGTGGAGGCAAAGGGACATCCAGCTCTCTTCCTGACATTTCCTTTTTACTCGTTCCCAGATAAACTACCTTACAACCGAGGAATGCAAACAAAATTTTGTCAGAACAGCAGGGACTGGGGCGCCTGGGTGGCTCAGTGGGTTAAAGCCTCTGCCTCCGGCTCAGGTCATGATCCCGGGGTCCTGAGATCGAGCCCCACATCGGGCTCTCTGCTCTGCGGGGAGCCTTTTTCCTCCTCTCTCTCTCTGCCTACTTCTGATCTCTGTCAAATAAATAAATAAAATCTTAAAAAAAAAAAAAAAAAACAGCAGGGACTGCCCATCATGTCCCATGTAATTTAGAGTTTGGCCGAGAATCCCTGCTGTGATCCTTGGTCTTGTGTGTTTCCTCTTCTGTGGTGGCTATAGTCAGGGCCTTCTTTTTTCACCTTTTACCATTGGCCCTTCTGTGTCTATCCCAAGGACAGAGATAAATGTGGGGCCATAGGACTGTAGGTAGTTTTAGGCATTTCTCTGTGTTGTGTCTTTGCTGACCATTTAACACGCCACCTGTCCTAATCTGGTCTCATCATCTTTCCCCTCCAAAGACCTGATGCCCAACATGAAAACCTTCTGTCCACTCCAACTATTTCCCTTCCCCCACTTCAATGGCCTGTTGCTGACTGCAACACCCCTTTGCTGTCTGGTCGCTCAGTTTTATTCTTTTTTAAAAGACTTTATTTATTTATGAGAGAGTGAGTGAGGGTGGTAAGGAGAAAGGGAAAGGAAAAGCAGACTCCGAGCTGTTGCAGAGCCCAATGTGGTGCCCGATCTCCGGATCCTGAGATCATGACCTAAGCTGAAACCAGAAGTTGTATGTTTAATCAACTGAGCCACCCAGGTGTCCCACCCAGTTCTATTTTTTGGAGCTCTTTGTCTTTGCTGCTTTCTCTTCTACCCACTGTGGCACTGCATTCTATTATTTTTAAAATTATCATCTGTTGGATTCCTTCCACATCATTCCCACTGCTGGTGCCCTTGTCTAGGCTCTCATCTTTACGGAGTGAGAGGAGATACAAGGGATTGCTGCCGCCATGACCCCATTTAATTTTCACATGGCTAAACCCTGGACTCTGAACCTAGAATCAGAGAATAGAATGTTTTCTAGGAAAGCTACCATGAAGTGGAAACCTCTTATTTCATTTTTGAGGAAACAGTCCTGGAGAGGGATAATGAATGACCCATGGTGGGTTGCAGAGCCGGAACTTGAAACCCACACACTGATGGGTTAGTCGTCCAGCCCTCTTCAACTTGCCATGGGACCGTATAAGCATTCCTTTGAATTTATAGTTACTTGTCTTATGTTTCTCTGACTAAACTTTTAGGGGAAGGATTATTTCTTCATCATATTTGTAGCCTTCGAAATAGTTGACAGGGCTTCTCAGTGCTTGTTAGATTGAAATCAAAACATGTTGGGACGCCTGGGTGGCTCAGTGGGTTAAGCTGCCTTCGGCTCAGGTCATGATCTCAGGGTCCTGGGATCGAGTCCCGCATAGGCCTCTCTGCTCAGCAGGGAGCCTGCTTCCCTCTCTCTCTCTGCCTGCCTCTCCATCTACTTGTGATTTCTCTCTGTCAAATAAATAAATAAAATCTTTAAAAAAAAAAAAAAACAAACATGCCTGTGCACCAAACATGCTTTTTCTTTCTTTCTATTCCTGACCACCCTGCTAAATTCTTCTTGGGCTGGAAGGTACTCAGCTCAGACTCTGGCTCTTGCTTGCAGGCTTGGTCAGATAGCTCCCTCTTTCTGACCTCCCAGGGTCTATTTGTCTTGTCAAAACACCGTCTTCCAGGTACCCAGCAGTTTGCTCACATAATGTATTTCACACATAATGTATTTGCTCACATAATATAATTCTTTAGTCTTTGCAGTAGCTTTGCTAGATAAATATTCCCATATTGAGGACACAGCCTGGGAGAGGTTATGTGACTTGCCATAGGTCAGACAGCTAGGAAGTAAGTGACAGAGTTCAGGTCTTCTGATTTCAAGTCCTTTGCACTTTTAATGTCCTGTGCTGGGTGGTCTGCATGGCATACTAGACATTTTGCTTCCTGATTATCTTATTTGTCCTTTGTTGAAAATTAGTTCATTTTGTTTCCTCATCTCAGTGACCAGCTTACCGAGGGGAGCAGCCGCGTCACATATTTCTTTCATGCCCTTCATAGTTGCTAGCATAGTAATGGGCAACATATAAATTGCTTATCCAAATGTGTTGAGTTGAACACAAATACACTTTAATTTACCAAAAAAGAACAGCTATCAGGGGAGCCCCAAGATGCTCTTTCGGGTCACTCCTGAGTGAAATCAGCAAGGAACAGAGGGAACCAGAGGAAGGAAGAGGCTGTTAGAGAAAGCCAGATGGTAAACACAATTAGCAGTTGAATGACAGTCTGGTGATGTGGGGTGGGGGACAGGCAACACACAAGAAGACAGTCTTCAGGAAATGTGCAAGTTTACTGGAGAGTTGAGACACGTTGGTGGGAAGGGAGAGGAGTACTTCAAAGCAGCACAATACTCCTGTAAGTTAAGAAAGATGAAGTACTCATACTTAGTGAGAAAATGCTGGTTGAAGGGATATCCAGAGTCGGATGTGGCTTATGAAGACAGGCTTCCAGGGTGGGAGTGGAGTCGGTAGAGGAACATTTGGCTTAATTTGTGGTTATTCTGTTAACTACTGAGGCTGTGAAAGAAGGAACATAAATAGGTAAGGATGTTTCCTTTGAAACAACTTGCCTTCCTTTTTCCCTACTATGGCAATCAATAGGGAGCCCTGGTGTCAGAAGAGCAGGGAACCCAAAAAATTATGCATGTCACTGTGCATGGAGATGTGTTGTGGCGACCAAATCTGTGGATGTTTCTGGCACTGCCTTGTTGTACGTATTCTTCTTTTTTTTTTTTTTAAGATTTTATTTATTTATTTGACAGATAGAGATCACAAGTAGGCTGAGAGGCAGGCAGAGAGAGAGGGGGAAGCAGGCTCCCTGCTGAGCAGACAGCCCGATGTGGGGCTCGATCCCAGGACCTTGGGATCATGACCGGAGCCGAAGGCAGAGGCTTTAACCCACTGAGCCACCCCGGTGCCCCGTTGTATGTATTCTTAGGTATTTGACTCATGAATATTAGTGAGATGCTTTAAAAATGTCAGTACTTTGACAACTAAACTATACTTCCAAACTATATTTCCTTTTTCTGAAAGGATCACAAAAAATCCACTGACTACAGGCCCCACACTGCATCTCCTGAGTTCTTAAACATTTTGCATCTGGACAAAATGAAAAACCTCTTCTGCTAGAATGGACATGAAAAATGTCCAATTTTCTAATAGTAAAAGCCTACATGTGTTCTTTTATGAGCTTCTGTCTTCTGCAGAGAACATAAGATTAAGTCCTTTTAGATTAGTGGTAATAGGGCTTTAATATCTGTTCCTTCCGGTGTCAAAATGTTCACAGTTTAGATTATTTTGCAGCAGCTGAAGGAGCATGTATCTCCCCTACTTCGAGGCACCAGCAATTAAGGGAAATTATTTCAGTTATTTAAAATAAGGGAAATTAGGGAAAAATAAGGGAAATTATTTCAATTATTTAAAAATTATAATTTCTATGCAGTGGAATCTGAAATGTGAATATGTAAAACCTTTTCTGGGACATTCATATTGAAATTTTTAAGGTGATTTCTCCTTAAAAATTGATTAGTATCATTGGGGTCAATTGTTAGTTTTAGTTTATTTTTAATGCTTGATAGCTATATAGCAATTGTATTTTTGTGTGATAAGCAAATATATATGGAAAAGTTCTAATTTAAACAGGATACCATTTGATAATATTTTTTTTTTTTTTATGGAAAGGTAATTCGTGAGGTCAAAATATTCAGCTTACAAACTTTTATAATCAAATTTGTTGGTATGTGGAGTTAACTTTATATTTCAGGAAGTGGTCTTATTAAAACATGTTTGTAGAATTCTGGGATCGATTTTTCATGTGTGACTTATAAAAGCTTTTCTTACTACTTTACAGTCACCTCTCATATATAGAGTCTCATTTCATCCTCAATAAAAAACTTAATATTATTTCTTTAATGTCCTCCAACCACTCAAACAAGATATCCGAAGTCATTGCTTATCAGTTTCTTATAAACTCATGGATTCCTACATCCTCACGGTGGTCTGTCCTGTGCTTCATGCTCCTCTTGTCTGTAATTTTCTTTACCCTCTTACCTTGTTCTCTTGCTGTCAAAATTTTTATTTTGTGTTAGTAAATCTATATTGAGATTTCTTTATCTGCTCCTTTTAAAACAAGGCTTTCTAGGTTCTTTCTGAGTGGCCATCGTGCCCACTCACTTTAGACCCTGTACACTTAGACTCTTGCTTTAAAATGTCATTCAGGAAATAGGAGCTTGGTTCTCACAGGTGTCCTCATCTCAGGCTTGGCTAATGACAAGGGCATGAATGGTTTTGGGGAACCAAATGCTAACCTGGACGCTTGGGTTTCATCTGCCCAGGGCAGGAGGAGGAAACTTCGTGAAGGAATCTGGTTGGAACAGTTAGGGAGCCTCTGTGATTGGATAGGCTAACAGGAGAGCAAGTGGTTGGAAAAAATTGCCCTGGCTTAGAAGGTAAGAGAATCTCTGTGGTTTTTGATAAAGCAGCAGCCACTAAGGGCCTCTTCTAGGTCTTGCTCCTTGCTGTCTGTAACAAGCTAAAAGGTCTGTCCAGTCTGTATGGCTAGGTGTTCTCTTGAATTCCTGGAGCACTCTCCCACCATCCATGAGCCACTTCTCCCCTTTTTGATCTGTTCCTTACCTTGTTAGTGTTTGACTTTGATGTGACTTTGACCCCTTGCCTGGGATCCTCCATTTGTATTTAACCCTTTGTGTCTGGAATTGGTTCTGTTGTCACCTTCACATGAGGCTGTCTGCTCTGGTGGGAACACCAGAGGCTGCTCTTTTCCTATTTTCTCATGCCCCTTTCTGCTTCCCTGGAACTCCCTAATAGTTTTAAGTAGCAATGCTTTTGTATAAAAGCATTCCTCATGACATAGCCATTAGCTGGAACAAGGGGTTCTGTGGATAAAATGTAATACTAGCAATTTCTCCTGAATTCATAGAAAAAAAAATCAGGTTAGTGGAGAGAATTTTCAGTTTTTCTCACATCAGTATTAAAAACAACAACAACAACTTTGTGCCTCTTAATGCTATTCTGATTATAATTTAGTATGTAGTGGCTTTGGCCATAGTGCAAAATAATATATTCTCAGTTGTCTTAAGTTTGCTATATCAGTGTTTCATTCTGTTTTCAAAACATATCTTGACTTTTGAGGGTTCCACCCCGAGTATAGCTTCTTGAGTCTATTGAGACTAATCTGGATATATTTTCTGATGGCCTTAATGTGTCCATTTAGACTCATTAGGAAAGGATCACCAGTGTAGCTGGTATAAACATCCTTCTGCCAGGTTCCATTTTCAAGGACACTGGTTCCTGTCCCAAGGTGGGGTGTGTGTGTGGGGGGGGGGCAGTGCTTCCTCTTGGTTTGATCTGGACTTTTCCAGGACTCTTTATACTTAGACCCAGAGCTCTTCCTTTCCTGTGAGTGACCCAATGAGCACTGTCTCCACGATTCTTTCTTATAGGCTTATCTTCCTCTCTCATGCTTTAGGTAGCCCTTCTTGGAGTGCTCACCAGGGACACCCAATACATTTCGGGTTTTCCCTGCTGGTGAGAGGACTCCTAAGATTATGGTAAATGGGGGAGATCTGAGAGATGGCATCTTTAGGAAATGTTTGTTAGAAAAGCCTGGCAGGCTTCCCAAGTGGGTTGTCAGTCTAAGATGATTAGGCAGACAGGAAGTGTTTGGGTACAAAGGCAAATGAGATGATTCGGGTAGAGTTGAAGGTAGAGCTTTCCTTATTGGCTTCCAAATGTGTACAAAGGAGCTCTTGTTAGTCCTTATTGAGCCACAGGCCTTGGAGGTCAGGTCTCATCTTACTCTTTCACCAGAAGGTTCTACTCTCATTGCTTTTTTTATGTTGGAGTGCCATGTAAGAGTTCATTTGAAAAAATTTGCTAAAGAAAGTTTGCTACTAGCTGGATCACAGTTTTCTGAGGCAGTGAAAGGTTTGCTATAGTGACTTATGTAGGCTTTCTGAGACCCTGTGCAGGAATATCCAGCTGGCTGTGAAGATATTGATTTGCTATAGACAAGAAGTAACCCAAACTTAGACTAGCTCTATCATATTTATAGAAGTCAAACAAGAAGCTCCCCAAATATAAAATCATCTCTACAGCGGTCTATAAGTGAATGTTTATTTTATGTTCTTATACAGAACTGAATTTTACTGCACTTATATTCTGCTTTTTATTTTTATAATTGAATATTTTGATGTAAAATATTGTGTCCATTTCTTATTGCTCAACTGACCTAAGAGGATGAAAGCAAACGTGCTGAATGCATGTGCCTGAGCCTTGCTGTCACGTGTTGAGTATGGCTGGCATATGCTTCTTTAAATAATTTCACGAGAGTGGACACATGAATCCACTCTGAATTTTTTTAAAAAAGAGAAAGAAAGAGAAAAAAGCCTAGTACAAAGTACAGCTTCCTAAATTAATGACACATTTATAGAAATTTCAAATAACATATGTACTGTAAGAGCAGAAGCAAATAATAGCCAAGCAGCATACGTGAACACTTTGGAGGTCTCTAAATCTGGAATGTAAATCATTTGACTGTAAGAGTTTTTATTCCATTCAAAAAAATAACAATAAAGCAAAAACAGACATTTGAATACAAGTTTAGATAACTCTTAAAGTACCTCCATGGATCTCAGAGTTCTACGGAACACAAAATGAAGACCACAGATTTAATTCCTCTCTGAGTAGGGACTGCAATGCCTTGTTCTTTTATGATGCTTCATGTTTATCTTTTTTAGACATTACCTTTTAAAAATAAATATGATCCCATTTCTTAATACACTTTTCTCAGAAAAGAACAGATAAAAGAACAAAACATAAAATTGTATCAGATTGAAAAACACAATTAACTAGCTAGACCTAGCATGTATATAATCCTTTGTATAACAGGGTATACGAATCTTTTAAAAAAATAATGGAACATTTATGAAACTTAACAAATCTGTTACTTGTTAATTAGCAGATCACATTTACTGACCAAAATGCAGTAAAATTAGAAACCAACAGCAATAGCTCAACAGCCAACTGTGATCAGACAGGTTGATTTAGAAATCAACTGGATGGTTGTAGTTCTTAGTCCTTTTGCATAAGTAAATCCAAGGCACACCCTATTCTATAAACAGCTGCTGACACAAGTGCAAACAGTCCATTCCAAGACTGCATACTGAACAGGAGTAACAAGGAAAGACTTCCTGAGAATCAGTAAGAAGTACATCTCATTAGACTTTATCCATTAGGTGAGTTTCTTTTCTTTCCTTTTGATTCAGCTATTAAAGATTACGATACCATTTAGGGAGCCATTCAACAGGTTATAAATACATTGCTGAGAGAGCAGACCTGTGTGGGACCAAAAAGACCTACAGCCAGCTGTCTGTACCTTACTGACACCTAATAGGTCAGGCTAAGAATCCTAGTGTCATTGTTTTAGTGGTACTAAAGCATCAGGAAATAGTTTGATATTCTGAGCCTATTTCAATTTTTTTTTTTTTTAATTCTTATATTTCTGGGATGCCTGGGTGGCTCTGTCAGTTAAACATTTGCCTTAGGCTCAGGTCATGATCCCAGGGCTCTGGGATTGAGTCCCCCCTTGGGCTCCTTGCTCAATGGGGAGCCTGTTTCTCCCTCTGCCTGCTGCTCCCCAAGTTTGTGCGTGCATGCTCTCTGACAACTAAATAAATAAATACAAACTTTAAAAAAATCTTATATTTTATTTAAATCAAGGTATAATACAATGTAATATGAATACAATGTATCAGTTTCAGGTCTACAAGGTGATTCAATATTTGCATATATTGCAAAATGACCACTACAGTAAGTCTTGTTAACATCTGTCACCACACATACAGGACTTTTTGTGTGATGAGAATCTTTAAGATTTACTCTCTTAGCAAGTTTCAAATATGCAGTACAGCGTTACTAGCGGTAGTCACCATGCTACATGTATATTACATCTCTATAGCTTATTTATTTCATAACTAGAAGTTTATACCTTTCGACTCCCTTCACCCATTTTACCCACCCCCTCTTCTCTGCTTTTGGCAATCATCAATCTGTATCCATGAGCTTTTTTTTTTTTTTTTTAATTCCACATATAAGTGAGATCATATGGTGTTTGTTTTTCCCTGTCTGACTTATTTCACTTAGCATAATATCCTCAAGGTCCATTCATGTTGTCACAAATGACAAGATTTTCTTTTTTTTTTTTTTCAAAGATTTTATTTATTTATTTGACAGACAGATCACAAGTAGAAGACAGGCAGGCAGAGAGAGTGGGGGAAGCAGGCTCCCCGCTGAGCAGAGAGACCCTGAAGCTGGGCTCCATTCCAGGACCAAGATCATGACCTGAGCTGAAGGCAGAGGCTTAACCCACTGAGCCATTCAGACACTCAAGATTTCCTTTTTTATGGGTGTGTGTGTGTGTGTGTGTGTGTGTATGTATGTATCTATCCCATTTTCTTTATCATTCACCTCTTGGTGGATATTTAGGTTGTTTCCTTATCTTTTTTTTTTTTTTAAAGATTTTATTTATTTATTTGACAGAGAGAGAGATCACAAGTAGGCAGAGAGAGAGAGGAAGCTGGTTCCCTGCTCAGCAGAGAGCCCAGATTCGGGGCTCAATCCCAGGACCCTGGGATCATGACCTGAGCCGAAGGCAGAGTCTTTAACCCACTGAGCCACCCAGGCGCCCCCAGTTTTTTCCTTATCTTAACTGTTGTAAATAATGCTGCAATTCACATGGGGTACACATATTTTTTTGAGTTAGTTTTTTCATTTTCTTTGACAAATGCCAGAAGTGGAATTACTGGGTTATATGGTGGTTCTATTTTTTAATTTTTTGAGGAAACTCGGTATTGTTTTACACAGTGGTTGTACCAATTTACATTCCTACCCAATAGTCTAGGAAGGCTGGCTTTTCTCCACATCTTCATAAAGTTATCTTTTGTCTTTTTGATAATAGCCATTCAGCAGGTATGAGATGATACCTCATTGTGGTTCTGATTATCCTTTTCTTGATGATAAGTGATGTTGGGCGTCTTTTCATGTATCTGTTGACTCTCTGTAAGTCTTCTTTGGAAAAATGTCTATTCAGGTCCTCTGCCCATTTTTAAATCAGGTTATTTGTTTTTCTCCAATGTTGAGTTGTATGACTTATTCATGTGTTTTGGATATCAACCTCTTATCAGGTATATATGACTTGCAAATAATTTCTCCATTTAGTAGGTTGCTGTTTCATTTTGTTGATGGTCTCCCTCACAGAGCAGAAGTATTTCAGTGTTTTTGAAAGGACTACGTTGTGAGGTGCCTGGGTTGCTCAGTTGGTTAAACGGCCCACTCTTGATTTTGCCTCAGGTCATGATCTCAGGGTCCTGGGATTGAGCTCAGCAGCAAGCCTGCTTGTCCCTCTCCCTCTGCTCTCTACCCTGCTCATGCATTCTTTCTCTCTCTCAAAGGTTGTTGTATGGTAGAAATATTTACTGGTGTTTTTGCCTTTTTTTTTTTTTTTCTGGAACTCATGAGGCTGAGGTCAAAACCTAAGGTGAGATTAAGAGTCAGACTTAATTGACTGAGCCACCCAGGGGCCTCTACAGATGTTTTAAACTCAAGACCAGCTTGTACCAGTATGCTGCCTATTCATTAATTTTATGGGAAAACCAAAACTAACACCGTATTGAGAAGCATTTGTATTTCTGAAATGGCTGTATTTCCAGGAATAGATAGAAGAAAGCTCCTTTCCTTACTGGAAAAGTAGAAGTTCTTGAGGACACAGCAGCTCTTGAGTTTACTAAGGAGGGTCTAATACCTTGAAGTTAACATGGCAGCTCACCGTGTTACCAAAAAATGTGCATTCATTGCCCGGCCATTATCGATGTGAGGTCAGTTGCTGCACTCATAAACTGGAATTTGGGAAAAGTACCTGGAGACAAGACACAAGAAAGCCAGAAAGGGGAAAAAGAGAGTAGAGAGATCATGGCAGAAGGGTAATTATTAGAAACAAGGCTGTTAGAACCCAACATGGGGAAATTGTAGGGTGGATGTTAGACTGTGGAAAAGAAAGCCTGCTGTGAAGTGTTGGAACCGTGTGTGTTAGTAAGCCGCCATGTACATGGGGAGCATCTTCCTGGGAGAATAGCTGTGCTGTGATGTGACCAACCCAAGGTGAGGGGGTGGGGCAGGCAGGACAAGGGAAAAGTGGAACCATACCTGGTGCATTGTAGTCGCCATTGTAGGCATCTGTGTACCAAACCAACAGCTCAGTTTAGCCTTTGGGGTAGGGCATGTGGGATGGGAGCTCTCAAGGCCCCACCCTGTAATTGTGAGGGTACGAGCCTCTCTCATTGCAGAAAAGTTAAAGTATGGTTCCTGTCCTTTGCTGAAGAAATCGGTGAAATGATTACAATATAGTGTAAAAAAAAATCATACTTACAAAACACAGGGAAAACAATATCCTAGTGTGCCAACGGTTGGGTCTGGAAAGACAGGGAGGGGATATATATTCTGGACACACTTTCTCTATAAGGATGAATAAATACAGAGTGCTCACATTCTCATTTTTTAAAAAGGGAGTGATAAGGGAGCTCCTTTCTTCCCTAGTTATTTTCCACTCTGGGATCACTATCTAATTGTCTTTATTATTTGGACAGTGATCCTCAGTAGATCTTGCTTGTAATTTGTAGGTTCTTTTACCCTCTTAAAATTTTTCTTGGAATGAAAGAAGCATCATCACTACTTCATAAGTGCAGTGGTTTGCTTCTTGATTTGATGTGTTTCTCCTGACAAATTAACACCTTTCCTGTGTGGCAGCACACATACACAAAACTTAAAGCAGATGAGATGCAAGAGAGAGCCAGTCTGTGCTGGTCTAAGGTCTCACCATACATGTTCCATGCTCAGGGAGGATAAGGCTTGGCAGAACTCCTAACTCTATTTCTAAGTGAAAAATGAAAATGTGTGTGTTTTGCGATCTTGGAAATGCACATTCCAATATCAAGTCCTTTGTGTGCCGCTTGATTTGTCATCCTTACAGCCCTGGCTGGGGTAGCAGCACTGTCACTTTTAGTATTTCTGCCTTTTAGTCCCAGGCCCCAGACTTTGGTGGCACCCTGACATAGCCAAATGCCCCCATTTGGGTTGTTAAGAGCAGAATTCCCTCTGTCAACCTGTTGGGCTCACAGCTATCCCATCTTCCATGTAGCTTACGTCACTCCTCCATTTCCACTTTCGGAAAATATTTTCACTACATTCTTTGAGAGTTTTGTGATGAGTCAGTGTCATTCTTAAGGTATTGGGGGAAAGCACCAGGCTTAAAACCACAAGATCAGTGTTCAAGCTTTAATCTTTTGTAATTGTAAGAAGAGCTGTCACATATCGCTATCCTTTGGGCATTTTGCTTCTCACTCTACCCAGGTAGGTGGTGGTATCCTGTTGTTTGAACACAGAGGACCTTGACTTCAATGTCTGTTAAAACTATCTTCTGTGTATGTATAAAAAGCAACCACTGCATGGGAGTAGACTTTACAGAATTTCACACTTGTATCAAATTCTTGGAGATTTTCCAGGATCATGGTGTCATTAAGAAGCATATTGAGCCATGGGTTGAACACTGCAGTCACATATGGTTGTGCCCATTATGGGGCTGCTTTCACATTGTTTGACATCTTACTCAGCAAACCAAACAGCCACTCCTATTGTCACAGTATAGCCCATATTTTATAAATGACATATTCTATACTGTGCCCTTTCCCTATTACCTTGTATCTATAAAACAAGAGGTACTTATCACACACTGCGTCATTTAACAACCAGTGTTTACTTTCCACAAATTGTTATAAACACTCATATTCTGATCCTAAAACAGGCTTGGGCAACAAATAACATCTTTGAAGTAAATGAATCAATCAATGGTCTCCATAAATTAAAAAACAACAACAAAACAACTGGTATATCATTTGAGTCATTCCACAATGGTCTTGGAGAAGAACACTTTTCTATTTACAAGAATAATTTGTGTCCCCTTCTTCCCTAATGTGTAGTTGCTTGTATTATTTATTTACTGGGTGATGTTGCTCACCTACTGAGGTTAATGGTAACATTGTCGAAATAATGGGTCAAGTCCTGGATTGAGACTGTTTAATTTTTCTTTACTCTCATCTTTTTCTTTAATACTCATAAAGGATTTGCAAATGTCTGGAGGAAGCTTTTACAAGTAAAGATATGTTTGGATGTCCTGCTAGTATTTGGAAATGTATATTTAATGGTATTTACAGGTCTTTTTATTTTTTTCTCTGAATAACTTGCTGTGTTGGAATACCATCATCTGCTACAAGATAGTCTTTTTACTTTGTTTAAATGGGGGTAAATGATGGGGGGAGTAGGGAGAGGGTGGTTGGGTTATGGACGTTGGGGAGGGTATGTGCTACGGTGAATGCTTTAAAATGTATAAGCCAATTCACAGACCTGTGAATTGACTTTGACTTTACGGTATAGGAATTGCAATGATCTAAGACCGTTGTCGCTAGGGCTTATTTGATAAACACAAGTCCCTGCTCCTGTCTTGGTACATTGTAAAATGCCTTTCCTGTACTGCCCCACTGTGTATGATTTCTCTTCCCCTTTTCTGCTGTTGCTATCATATATGTCCTTCAGAATGCCAGGAATGGGGGTCAGCAATGGTGACCATAAACAAAACAAGAAAAGCCTACTGCTTTTTAACATTAAATTTAAAAAACACTGATAGACTTTATTCTGTGCCAGTCATTGGTATGCGAACATCTTTCTTGAAATGAATCCTTGAATAAGAGGACATTAATATGTATGACAGAACATGAGGCAATATAATTCTCAAAAATGCTGATGTTTTGTGTTTTATCTGAAAAGTAATAGTTACATTCACATTTTCCTATTTCTACATAGAAAATCACGTTGGGCAAGGCAAGTGAAGTCCATAAGCTCTCTAGGAACACTGTAATATTTCATTAGCCTTTCTAAGAAATTCAAAATACTGTCCGGCAAAAATGATTTACAATATACATCATGCTTCTCTATTAAAGCTCTCTGTTTCTTCCCTGTTGAGCTTTACATTTTTATTCCTTTTGTATCTTTATATGCATGCAAGACGTATGACTTGAGCACTTATCGGCAGGGAAAAAGCAATAGGGGGATGTGAATTTTGATATCCTGTTGTGTTATGTTTACAAGGGAGGATTAAAATGTTCTTGAGGATTGGCTTTTCTTGAAAACCCAAAGAAGTGGTTATAGTCATTAGGAGAACATAGATGGGGATGTGGCTAAAAGTGTAAGGTTTCCGTGTTGAGTATTGGCTTCCCATTGTGCTCTGGCACCAAGCACAGAATAGGCACTAAAATAATACTTGATGAATGAAAGAGTGATTGAATGAGCCCAAAGACATATCCTTATAGAAAGCTTCAGGTGGAACCACAGGAGATAATCTTGATTTGAGAAGAAAGCACCAAGTTCAATATCAAAAATATCTGTAGGGAAATGAAAAACTTCATGATTTTCCTGCTCTCCCTCCATTTTGAAGCCACAAGAAAAACTTACATAAAGAGGATTTACAGGTGATGGCACAAGGATCAACATACATAATGTCTTACATTTGCTATGACCAACAAGAGGCAAATGTGCCCTCAGTTTAAGATCTGTCTCCCGAGGGGAGCACATCAGAAGAAGAGCTTTGTGACTGAGAGGCAGAAGTACAGGCCCTTCATCTCCACTTCCTGAGTGTAAGCCTTACTTATAAAGTAATTCATCTCTGTATCTGGCTGGTACCACAGAAAACTGATTCTTGAATCAAAGCAACTATACCTGAGGTTCCTGGCTTTGAAGGAAAGGATACAGAGAGAATAAAAATCATGATCTGTTAGAAAAGGATACAGGACTATAATTTAGAAGCCTAGGGATCTAGCCTAGCTCCACATCTAACCTGCTGATTGCTTTTATAATATTCACTTGTCTTCTCTGGGCTTCATTCAGTTTCCTCTTCTGGTAATTAAAGCATTCAACTTATGAACATTCCAGCTCTGAAACTGCCAAAACTTACACAGATAAAACTCAGTGTTAGATTGGAATACTAAGATAGTTTTTGTATCAGATAGTGACCTCATAAGTGATTGCACCTAAATTGAATTTTTCCTATGAATTTTCTAGAGGTTGAGGTACTGGATTAAATTAAGAGTAGATCACAAAATGACATGCCTTGCTGAGAACTTGATGAGGTTACTAGTAATAGTATATCTAAAGACAAGTTTCAATTATTGAACATTTAACATACACCAAGCAATGCACTAAAAGCTTTCCAGGGCTAATGTCACTTAATAATCATTGTTATCTCCATTTTATAGTTGAAAGAATGGAGGCTTAGTGTAAAGAACTCAGACCAGGTCATGCACAGAGTCAGAATTTGAACCCAGGCCTACTTCCCATCATATTAAGAAAACATCTTTTTTTAAAAAAAATTTTATTTATTTATTTATTTATTTGACAGAGAGAGAGAGAGAGAGAGAGATCACAAGTAGGCAGAGAGGGGGAAACAGGCTTCCTGCTGAGCAGAGAGCCTGATGCGGGGCTCGATCCCAGAACCCCGAGATCATGACCTGAGCCGAAGGCAGAGGCTTAATCCACTGAGCCACCCAGGCGTCCCCACAAGAAAACATCTTTTTATGTAGTACATAAAAAGTACTACTTTTAATGTAGTACTACTTTTTATGTAGTACAAGGTTTGTACAGACCATTGAGTCTTCTTTAAGAATAATATGCTGGGGGGCGCCTGGGTGGCTCGGTGGGTTAGGGCCTCTGCCTTCTGCTCAGGTTGTGGCCCCAGGGTGCTGGCATCGAGCCCGCCTTGGACTCTCTACTCGGCGGGGAGCCTGCTTCCTCCTCCCTCTCTTTCTGCCTGCCTCTCTGCCTACTTGTGATCTCTGTTAAATAAAATAAATAAAATCTTAAAAAAAAAAAAAAACTAATATGCTGGTAAAATAATATCATGCGTGCCTAGTACTGTTTGTGGCACATGGTGGTTATTCAGTTAATATTATCTATCCCTCTTTTCTTGGCCCTCTATTAAGTATGGGTGATAGAGGGAAAACTTTCCCTTATCTGAGGCAGTTTCAGAATGATTCTGCCTCATGCTAGGGGATCCTAAGGTTGAGTCTATGATTGACTTTCATAGGAAGCTTTACGGAGTATTTGGGCTAGGTGGTGTGTTGGGGGGGGTGGGGGGATGATGGAGGGAGGGAGAGAAATCTAATTCTTTGCTCTTAACTAAAACCACTCTCTTCTATCTTATTCCCTGGAGACCGATTAAGATATGTTTTATTTTTTTAAATAAGGAAGAAGATCATTGACTTTCTCTCAGCAAGCAATTATCACCACTTAGTCTATGTTGAGGAAGTGGGTGTTCCTTGCTTTCTATTGTTAATCTGGTGAGAGTGAGGGTGGAGAGCACTTTGAAAAAATATTTGTGTAGGGAGGAGAGATTGAAGTGAACTG
The DNA here is from genome assembly GCF_022355385.1 of Mustela nigripes. Classification (NCBI taxonomy): domain Eukaryota; kingdom Metazoa; phylum Chordata; class Mammalia; order Carnivora; family Mustelidae; genus Mustela; species Mustela nigripes. Next base: position 35,673,526 of record NC_081569.1, on the reverse strand, counting down.
AGTAAGAAAGTGCAGGTCCCAAATTAGGGTCATAATTGACTTTTTAGAAGACATTTCCTTGAGGTATCTCAGATGCCACTTTCTGAAGGAGATACAGAATATAAAAAAATAAACTTTGGTTCAAGTGCTCTTCATAGATTGTTATTTTTACCTTCATTAATTTTTAGTTTAGGGGCGTAGTTCCTTCTTACAGTTCTAGGAAAGAAAGTAAGCCTGCATATTGACTGTAGGAGGCTAGATTGCAAGATGATGGTGCTAATGGCAGTTAATAGTTATACAGAATTTACCGTGTGCCAAACACTGTTCTAAACTCTTCATGTTCACATTAACTCAGTCCTTACAACAGCCTCTGAAATAGGTTTACCACTTCATCAGTTCTAAAATGTGTTGATGGTGGCTTTGTGATCTTACTATAGGATGCTAATGACAGATTTTTCACATAACTATCTCCAGTGCTATCTCATTGAGTAACAGTTTAAAAATGTCATGAGTTATAAGACTGTGAAATGTAAGATGCACCCCAATTATAAAGAAGTTAAAATAAGAAAGCATATGCATGCTAGAATTAATAAAATAAAAACTAATTAAGAAATCATTGCCATTTTAATTTTTATTTATTTATTTTTAAAGATTTTATTTATTTTTTTGACAGATCTCAAGTAGGGGGAGAGGTAGGCAGAGAGAGAGAGAGAGAGAGAGAGGAGGAAGCAGGCTCCCCACTGAGCAGAGAGCCAGGATGCCAGACTCAATCCCAGGACCCTGGATCATGACCTGAGCTGAAGGCAGAGGCTTAACCCACTGAGCCACCTGGGTGCCCCCATTCCCATTTTTAAAATGGGGAACCTGAGGCAAGAGGGATTACATTTTCTTTAAAAATTGTTTTTCTTAACACAACATATGACCATTATATTACAGCTGTATTACAGGAAATTGTAATATAAAATTAGGAAATGATGTATGATATTAATATCTCTCTATCTAAAAATAGAGTATATTTCTGTGCACAGTCTAATTAGTGGTCTTCATTATAATACTTGTGGTTTCATGTATTTGCTGTATTGTGTCTGGGCCCCCACATAAAATCTTCCCTTCTTGTAAGAGTGCTCCTCTTTATGCAGCTCCTTCATCTGGCTAATTGACTAAGTCTTTAAGACTAAGATTGAAAATAATTTCTGGGGTGCCTGGGTGGCTCAGGTCATGATCTCAGGGTCCTGGGATTGAGCCCCACATCAGGCTCTCTGCTCAGCAGGGAGCCTGCTTCTTCCTCTCTCTCTCTGCCTGCCTCTCTGCCTACTTGTGATCTCCCTCTGTCAAATAAATAAATAAAATAAAATAAATAATTTCCCCTTGGAAATTCCTAAAAAAATTGTTTTTCTTTTATTTATTTTACAAAACTTTTATTTATCTATTTGTTTGGAAGACAGAGTGTGAAGAGGGAGGAGCAGAGGGAGAGGGACAGGCAGACTCTGAGTTGAGTGCAGAGTTCCAGGCTGGGGCCCTCTCAGAACCCTGGGATCAGGACCTGAGCTGAAATCAAGAGTTAGTCACTTAATGGACTGAGCCACCCAGGCACACCAAGGGATCGAATTTTCTAAAGTGAAATAACTGGGGGGCGCCTGGGTGGTTCAGTGGGTTAAAGCCTCTGCCTTCAGCTCAGGTCATGATCCCAGGGTCCTGGGATTGAGCCCCGCATGGGGCTCTCTGCTCAGCCGGGAGCCTGCTTCCCCCTCTCTCTCTGCCTGCCTCTCTGCCTACTTGTGATCTCTCTGTCAAATAAATAAATAAAATCTTAAAAAAAAAAAAAAGTGAAATGACTGGATTCACATCCAGATGATTTGGTTCTAGAGTCCATGTTCTTGACCTCTACTTTTTTCTCTGAACAATGTGCTGGAATTGAGCCCATGTTAGCATGTGAATAGACTGCCCAAGACCCACTTACTTATCTTCTCATTGGGGCATTCATGACAGAATGGCACTGAGATCCTACTGAGAGAGGAAGCAGAAGCAGTATCTGGTATGTAGCACCTTACTGTAGGGCTGTGGTAAAGATTGTGAAGTACTTGGTGTGTGGGCATCTGACCTTGGCTTCTGACCCATTTTTAACAAAAGTAATGCAATTGGGAAAAACCTTCATGAACTGGCTTCTTAAGCATCAATAGGCTGGAATGCTCACTGCAAATAGTACGCACAAAATGTTGTTTGAGTGTCCCAGATGTCAAATTCTGCACTGTGTGTTTTCAGTGTTTAACTTTCCACTCTAAAATGCCAACATAAACATCATTTACGTTATTTCCACATTTGGGGATTGAAGTATTTTCTTTGTGGAAACTAGGCCCCTGAAATACCACTCAAGAATTGAATAACAAGAATAAGAAAGAGAAATAATTTTTTAAAAAAAGATTTTATTTGCGTATGTGACCTTGTGACAGAGATCACAAGTAAGCAGAGAGGCAGGGAGAGAGAGGGGAAGCAGGCTCCCTGCTGAGCAGAGAGCCAGATGCAGGGTTTGATCCCAGGACCCTGAGATCATGACCTGAGCTGAAGGCAGAGTCTTAACCCACAGAGCCACCCAGGCACCCTAAAACAAAAATAATTTTTTAAAAAGGTTTACTTATTTGACAGACAGAGATCACAAGTAGGCAGAGAGGCAGGCAGAGAGAGAGAGAGAGAGAGAAAGGAGGAAGCAGGCTCCCCACTGAGCAGAGAGCCAGATGCAGGGCTTGATCCCAGGACCCTGAGCCCATGACCTGAGCTGAAGGCAGAGGCTTTAGCCCACTGAGCCACCCAGGCACCCCGACCCAAGTAATTTTCATTAGATATATTTAGTTTTAGTCAAAGTGGCTAAAGTAGTTTTGTAGGTGTAACCTCTTTGAACTCAACTCTTTCATTCTGAACTAAAATGAACCATTCAGGGGGCACCTGGGTGGCTCAGTTGTTTAAGCATCTGCCTTCAGCTCAAGTTGTGATCCCAGGGTCCTGGGTTCAAGCCCCATATCTGGCTCCTTGCTCAGCAGAGAGCCTGCTTCTCCCTCTCCCTCTGCCTTCCACTTGTATTTGCTTTCTCTCTCTCAAGTAAATAAATAAATAAAAACTTAAAAAAAAAATGAACCATTCAGTTTTGTTTTTGTTTTGTTTTGTTTTTAAAGATTTTATTTATTTATTTGACAGAGAGAAATTACAAGTACACTGAGAGGCAGGCAGAGAGAGAGAGAAGGAAGCAGGCTCCCTGCTGAGCAGAGAGCCCGATGCGGGACTCGATCCCAGGACCCTGAGATCATGACCTGAGCCGAAGGCAGCAGCTTAACCCACTGAGCCACCCAGGCGCCCCCTTTTTTTTTTTTTTTTTTTTTTTTTTAACAAGTATGGGTTTAGTAGCATGAACTGCAGTGTTTTATACAGATTTGAACCTGTTTTTAGGCTGGTCATAACTTCTTTTGCGATCGTCAGGTCGATTTAAAATGAAAATGTTTTAAATCAGCCAAAAAAGATCAGGATTACTTTGAAAGTGTTCTGTGTTGACTCAGCAAATGACTCTGAGCCAGTCAGAAATGTGTTTTGAGTGACTCAGAGATAATTTCAGAGATTGTGTTAGGTCTTCAGGGCCAGTCTGGTCTGTCTAGAATGGGGTAAAGAGGGTGAGCTAAAATTTACTGAGTGTCCAGCATATGCCAAGCATTGTGTTGGGTGCTTCACAAAGCATCTTGTTTAATCTTTAGAACAATGGTGTGAAGGAGTGTATAGTATCTTCTTTTTCATAGGATGGAAACCTGAATCCAAGACTCAGAGACATCTGAGGTATGCAGGAAACATGGAATTTAGCCCAGGTCAGCTTGACTTTGGAGGTCATGTGTTTCCTAGTAGGCTACCTTGTATGATACAATACCTGGTCACCTTTAAGCCCAACATGCATTTGTGGAAGTGTGAGTAACAGACAATAAGCTTGGAGACAGACAGGAACCTGGAGTTAAGGGATTTGTATTCTAGACTATGTAAATGAGTTAACCTTTATGGGTTCTATTTCATCCTTTGGAAAACTGAACCCAGAAAGTGAGAGGTTTTAGACATTTATTTTCAGATTAACGAGGCAGATTGCCTAGAGGTGTGATCTGAAGAGTGCAAACTATGATTAATATTGATGGTGATATTTATATACCTTCAGTAGTGGTATTGGTTTGTTATGATTGTTATGTTTGTTTATGATGTCTTGATTTGGGAACAAACTGTTATGTATTGCTGTCAATATGAATAGAAAATCTCACAAAGAAAATCTTAAGATTTATATGTGTGATTCTTCTCCCGTGATAAGTAAACACAGTAAATTTTGGTGCAGCCAATAGAGTTTGATCTGTCTTTGAATTCCATTCAAGTAGATTTAGAGAGTTCTAGAAGAGTGATGCCATTGTTGACAGCATTTTCTTCAACACCTTAAGTGATATAAAAACATAGATGTGGAAATGACCACCCTTAGTTCAAATTAAAAAGTAAAGAGGAAGTAAGGTAACCACAGTGTTGTCTTGTATCATTCTCATTGCAGAGTTTGGAGTTGCTTTCTGCTTCTTCATTTATTTTTAGAGGAACCTCCAAAATGATTAAACATTATCTGGACCTGCTTTTCAATTCTTAACTCTAATTAATGAATAACTTGGAGCTAAATGAGATCCTATGATATGATGGGCTAGAATATTTATTTGTACCCTGTTGGTCATCTTCTAGAGAAGAATTCTGTTATATACCATTAATACTGGCAACTTAAACCTGAGAATACAGAAGCTATAATATAGGGAAGCCGTTATCTGTGAAGTGTCATTCTTTATAGTTTGTAAATAGAATTATGAATGTTTGTGGAGTCTCTGCCCTTATCAGCTGACTAGCCATAGCTGAGTATTAGGTCCCAGATCTTTGCTGAGGCAGTATGAGGAAGTAAATTGCAGTGGCTCTTGGGGGTCAGTGTTCAGGAATTTTGAGCATAAGGCGAGTCACCAAATTGAGGATGGGGTGGGGGGAGGAACCCTTGAAAATCAATAAATGTCCTTCCTTGAGCTTTTATTAATTTTGAGGATCTATAAAAATAATCCCATAGGAAGCATTGAGAATTGTAAAGTTTCTCAATGTGAGGCTGGGTGAAATTAGACATTGGGAAGAAAATCAGCAGTATCTAATGTAGCGCATCTAATGTGTGGGGGTGATGATGGGATGGGTGAGGATGCATGTTTGAATGACATGTGGAGTTGTCAGTGGTGGTGGGATAGCTGGATATTTCCCTGATTTTTCTGGAGGGTTTATTGGTATTAGAAATGTAAGCACAAAAAGAAGTAAGCCTTTCCTGGAGATAGACTACATTTTCAGCTGGACCGATACTTTGATTAGTTGCAATCTATTTAAGGAATAATAACAAGTCATGAAAAGTGTTCATTGATAAAAGATAAAAATTACCATGGTTATTAGGTCTTGTTGGTGAAAACAAGAATTTTTCTTCTCTAAGGCAGACTTTCATTTTAGTCAGTATCTAAGACCTGAATTGGTAGCATTTCTTGTTTGAGTACCAAGGCAAGTATAGAGAGATGAGCACTTTGTAATGGAACTGTGATCTCTGGATAATGACTTGCCAAATCTGGAACTTAGCTCCCAGGGGAGCAGTGGTATTCTGAAAAGTCTGACTTAATATGCGGTATATAATCATCATCACCATCATCACCATCATCAAAATAAGGAAGCCACAGGGGTGCCTGAGTGGCTCAGTGGGTTAAGCCTCTGCTTTGGCTCAGGTCATGATCTCAGGGTCCTGGGATGGAGCCCCACATCGGGCTCTCTGCTCAGAAGGGAGCCTGCTTCCTCCTCTCTCTCTCTGCCTGCCTCTCTGCCTGCCTCTCTGCCTACTTGTGATTTCTCTCTCTGTCAAATGAATAAACAAAATCTTAAAAAAAAAATAAGGAAGCCACAGCCAAATTTTACTTGTGAATTTAGTATAGCCTTTGAAGCAACTATAATGACCTTTGAAAATGAATAGGATAAGTGAAATTGCCTAGATGTCCAAGTAAAAGAGAAAAACCAAGGATCTAGCACTAGGAGACTTTGAAAAAGAAAGGGGAATTGGAACCACTTGTACCCTAAGAATTATTATTATTCCTGTAACATTCTCCTTCCTTCTTTCTTTTTTAAAGTTGTTACTCTGTGTGATCTGCATGTAAGACTTAGTGCTGGTTATCTTCTTAATTTTTATTCTGACTTGGAATTTTTGTCTTAATGGTACTATAATATGTACATTAAATTTAAATTAAACTGTTATTTATTATTTTACTAACATCTCATCTAGCAAATTATTAGGTCCTTGGGGACAGTGAATACTATCTAATCATCTTCATAGAACCCTTCGGCATATAGGTGTCAAACAGTAATTATTGAACTGGGTATTAATATAACTCACCTTATTCATGGAAGATGCTAATATTTCTTATTGGCTTTTTAGGAAATATGCATTTGTTTATATTTTATAGGTGAACCACTGAGTTCTTCATTATGTCTGATGGCGACTACGATTACCTCATCAAGTTTTTGGCTTTGGGAGACTCTGGAGTAGGGAAGACCAGTGTACTTTACCAGTACACAGATGGTAAATTTAACTCCAAATTTATCACGACAGTGGGCATTGATTTCAGGGAAAAGAGAGTGGTAAGTTCTATATAAAAAATGTGATCTCTGAATCAGCATTTGCCTGTCTGTCTAGTTTATTTTGTAGGAATTAGAAGGATAAAGTTTGGAATATAAAATTGAAGGGTGCATGTGAAAGTGTATCATGTTCAGTCTAGGAAATGTGATTTAAAAGGTTGTGCTGAGGGACCTTTATTATAAAACCAATGAGACGAATGTGAAGATTTCTTTCAAAATTTTCCCTTGATACCCTTTTGACATGCATGTTCCCTCAGAACACCTCAAAGTTATTTGTCTACATTTGTTATGAAGCCTACAAACCCCCCTAGCATTCTGCTCCTGTTTTGTGGACTATTTCTTCTACCTTTGATGTCATTTTTAGTAGCCTTTGTCTTAATTCAATCCCACATGGAACACTAAGTGGCAGACTCATCGCTCCTGCCAGGAAGGTGAGGTTGGCGTGGGAGTGAGAATGCCACTAGTCTATGTTGACTTGGGAAGTAACCAAGGGAACATGGAGGTTCTACTGGATGGTGAAGGAAGAGGCTCTTTTTTCTTTTCTTTAAGGGACCATAGGACTGAAAGTTATGCTGGTGGAGGTAGGGGAGGAGGTCACTGTATCAGAGTTGCAGAGAGAAGATGGCCTTCATCATGAACTATATTTCTTGTTGAAAAACTGACTGTTACCATGAAGCAGGTCAACAAGTGGCCAAGAGACAAAGATCTTTCACTGGATCATATTCTACCTGGAAAAGATAAATGGTGTCTGGCTTCTAGGGTAAAAGAATTAATTCCCTCTTACTCACTTGAGGTCTTTTCTTCCAGTGTCAGAGAATCTTAGAGACTCAGACCCACTGAGTAAGAATAGGATTTCATTAAATTTTTAGTATTGACATATAATTGCTAGAATCAGTATATATATGTGATAATATTTATTCCCATTTTATAACCTTGTTTTTAAAAAATCACTTTATTGACATATAATTCACATGACATAAAATTCACCCATTGAGAGTGTACAATAGGGATACCTGGGTGGCTCAGTGGGTTAAGCCACTGCCTTCGGCTTAGGTCATGATCCCAGGGTCCTGGGATCGAGTCCCACATTGGGCTCCTCGGTGGGGAGCCTGCTTCTGTCTCTGCCTCTGCCTGCTTGTGCACTGTCTGTCTGTCTGTCTCTCTCTCTGACAAATAAATAAATAAACAAGATATTTTAAAAAAAAAGAAAGTGTACAATATGTGGGTTTTAGTATATTCACAGTTGTGCCTTTTAGCAGTCATTCCCCATTTATCCTCCTGCTAGCCACTAATCTATTCTCCATGGATTTAGCTTTTCTGGACATATCCCATCAATGGAATCATACAATATGTGGCCATTTCTGTCTGGCTTCTTTCACTTAGCATAATGTTTTCAAGGTTCATCCATGTTGTAGCATGTATCATAACTTCATTCTTTTGTGTGACTGAATAATATTCCATTGTATTGGTATGCCACATTTTGTTACCCATTCATCTATTGATAGACGTTTGGGTTGTTTTACTTTTTGGCTATAATGAATAGTGCTTCCATTAACAGTCATATATATTTTTTGTGTAGACTTATGTTTTCAAGTCTCTTGGGTATATACCTATGCTATATGGAATTGATTTGCCTTATGATAACTCTCTATTTAACTTTGAGTAACTTCCAGATTTTTCTAAAGATGCTACACCATTTTACGTTCTTACCAGCAATCTTGTTTTCCATTTTCACCATATCCTCACCAATTCTTGTTATTGTCTATTTGATTATAGCTATTCTGGTGAGTGTGAAGTGGTATCTCATTATAATTTTGACATAAATTTCCCTGATGACAGATATTTTTGAGCAATCATTTCTTTCATGTGCTTTATTAGCCATTTGTATATCATCTTTGGAGAAATGTCTATTCTGATTATTTGCTGGTTTGGAAATGGGATGTCTTTTTATTCCTTACTTTAAAGAGTTTTAAAAATATATTCTGGATAAATGTTCTATATATGGACAAATATCTATTTATAGATATGGATATATATATGGATAAATATATTCTGGATAAATTATATATATACATATACATGTATATATACTATATATATCAATGTGTATATATACACACACATATATATACATGTATATGTATATATAATTTATATATGTATACATATATACATATACATGTATATATACATGTGTATATGTATACATATATGTACATACATATATACACATACATATATATACATATACATATATATAATTTATCCAGAATATATTCATCCATATGTATATGTATATATATAAAAATTATAGCCCTTATAGCCCTTATGTTTAGGTCTATGGTCCATTTTGGGTTAATTTTTATATATGGTGTGAAGGGGGTCCAATTTTTTTTTTTTTTTGCATAGGGGTATCCAGTTGTACCAGCAGCATTTATTGCAAAGACTATGCTTTCCCCCATGAACGGTCTTGATGCTGTTGTTGAAAATCAGTTGACCATAAATATAAGTGTATATTTTTGGACCCTCAATTCTGTTCCATTCATCTAGATGTTTATCCTTAAACCAGTACTTACCTTGCTCTGCTTTGTACTAAGTTTTGAAATCGGGAAGCACGAGTCCTCCCTCCCACTTTGTTCTTCTTTTTCAGAATTGTTTTGGATTCCTAGAAATTCCATTTGAACTTTAGGTTCAGCTTATCAATTTCTACCAAGGAGCCAGCTGAGACTCTGATAGGGATTGCACTGAATCTTTAGATCAATTTGGGGAATATTAGTATCTTAACAATATTACATCTTCCGACCCATGAACATGAGATAGTTTGCCATTTATTTAGATCTTTAATTTCTTTCAACAATGTTTTATAGCTTTCAAAGTGTCAGTTTTATGCTTCTTTGTTCATTTTATTCTTAAGTATCTTATTTTTTATGCTACTGGAAATTGAATTGTTTTCTTAATTCACTTTGAATTGTTATTGCCAGTGTATAGACATATACAATTTATTTTGTAAATTCTTCTTGTACACTGAAACCTTGATGAACTTATTTAGTAGTTTTAATTGTGTGTGTGTGTGTGTGTGTTTATTCCTTATGGATATATATATATATTATATATATATATTCCTTATGGAATATAAATATTCCTTATATATCAATATACAAGATCATGTCATCTTCTGTTTTACTACTTCTTTTCCAATCTGGATATCTTTTTTTTCTTGCCTAATTACCCTGGCAAGAACCTCCAATAAAAGTTGAATAGAATCTATGAGAGAGGACATCCTCATTTTGTTTGATTACAGGGAGAAAGCATTCAGACCTTCACCATTAATTGTAATGTAAGCTCTATGTTTTTCATAGATGCTGTTTTTCAAGTTGACATTCTTTTTTACCTTTGAGAGTTTTTATCTGAAAGACATTAAATATTTTCAGAGGGTTTTTTTTTTTTTCTGCATCTGTAGAGATGGTCATGTGGTTTTGTCTTCTGTTCTACCACAGTGTGTTGTATTGTTTTACTGTATTATGACTTTCTCTGCTTGACTTATTTCACTTAGCATAATCTCCTCCAGTCCCATCCATGCTGATGCAATTGTTGGGTATTCATCCTTTCGGATGGCTGAGTAATATTCCATTGTGTATATGGACCACATCTTCTTTATCCATTTGTCTGTTGAAGGGCATCTCCACTCTTTCCATAGTTTGGCTATTTGTGGACATTGCTTCTATGAACATTGGGGTGCATGTGGCCTTTCTTTTCACTACATTTGTATCTTTGGGGTAAATACCCAGTAGTGTAATTGCTGGGTCACAAGCGTAGCTCTATTTTTAACTTTTTGAGGAACTGCCACACTGTTTTCCATAGTGGCTGCACCAATTTGCATTTCCACCAACAGTGTAAGAGGGTTCCCATTTCTCCACAACTTCTCCAACATTTGTTGTTTCTTGCTTTGTCAATTTTTGTCATTCTAACTGGTGTAAGGTAGTATCCCAATGTGGTTTTGATTTGAATTTCCCTGATGGCTAATGATGATGAACACTTTTTCCTATATGTTCTTAATGGAGTAACCCTTTTATCATTACAAAATATCCTTCTTTGTCCCTATTAAGTTTTTGTCTTAAAGGTTTTTTTTTTTTTTTCTTTCTGGTATTAGTGTAGCCTCTCCAGCTGTCTTTTAGTTACTGTTTGCATGGTATTTCACCCTCATCCTTTTATTTACAACCTCTATGTATCTTTGAATCTAAAGTATGTCTCTTGTAGACAGTACAGGGTTGGGTCTTATTTTTAAATCCATTTTGCCGATTTCTGCCTTTTATTTGGAGTATTTAATTCATTTATATTCATTTTTTAAGATTTTATTTATTTATTTGACAGAAAGATTACAAGTAGGCAGAGAGACAGACAGACAGAGCGGGGAAGCAGACTCCCTACTGAGCAGAGAGCCTGATGCAGGGCTCGATTCCAGGACCCTGAGACCCTAACCTGAGCCAAAGGCAGAGGCTTACCTCACTGAGTCACCCACGTGCCTTAGTTCATTATATTTAATATAATTAGTGAAAAGAAAGGATTTATGTTTGCCTTTTTTTACTTGTTTTCTATGTGTCTTATTTTTTGTTCCTTTGTTTTTTCATGACTACTTTATTTTGTGTTAAATACTTTCTAGTATTTCATTTTAATTCCCTTGTCATTATTTTTACTATATATTTGAGGTTTTGTTTAAATAATTCCCCTAGGGATTATAATTATCATTATAATTAACAATCTAGTTTAGATTAATACCAACTTAATTTCTTTACTATCATGAAACTGTGTTTACATATGGCTTCACTTCCTACTCCTTCCTTTGCACTTATTGTCAAACAAATTCTATCTTGTTATGTTATGTGTCTAACAATGTGTCTAAATCAGCAGATTTATAATTATTCATGCAGTTGTATTTTAATCAGATGGAAGAAAAGAATTAAAAAATACTTTAAAGTACTTAATTTAAAATTTAAAAATATTAAAAATACTTTAAATTGAATAAAAAAATAAATTATACTTTCTATTATATTTATCTATGTAGTTATATTTCTGGTGCTTTTCATTTTTTATGGATTTGACTTACTGCACAATGTCCTTTTATCTCAGCCTGAAGCACTGTATTTATTATTCCTTATAGAGCAAGTATGCTGGTGATGAATTTTTTGTTTTTGTTTATCTGGGGATGTCTTACTTTCTCTTTCGATTTTAAACAATAATTCTTGGTTGATAGTCTTTTTTTTTCTTTCAGCACTTTATGTCATCTTACTGCCTTTTGGCTTTTATTGGTTTTAATAACAAATCAGCTGTTAGACTTATTAGATCCCTGTGTGTGAGGAATCATTTTTTATTTGCTGCTTTTAAGATTCTCATTTTGTCTTCAGATTTTGACAGCTTGATGAAGTGTCTAGTCAATCTCTATTAATTTATTGGTGCCCTCTTGAATATGCAGATGAATGTTTTTCATCAAATTTTGAAGGTTTTTGGTTATTATGTCTGCAAATTTTTTTCTGCCTCTGTATGTCTTCTTTTTTAGGATTGCCAGTATGTATATGTTGGTATGTTTGATGGTTCCATAGGTTTCTGAGACTCTGTTCATTTTCCTTTACTCTTTTTCCATCTGTGCCATGGCCTAGATAACTCAACTGACCTGTCTTCAGATTCAGTGGTTATTTCTTCTGCCAGTTCTAGTCTGCTATTGAAACTCTCTAGTGAATATTGCACTTCAGTTATTGTACTTTTTAACTCCAGAATTTCCATTTTCTTTTTATATTATCTGTCTCTGTTAATATTCTCTATTCAGTGAGGCATTATTCTTTAATTCTTTAAAAATTTTATTCACTTATTTTAGAGAGACAGAGAATAAGAAAGGACAGGCAGGGGTAGCAGCAAAGGGAGAAGGAGAAGCAGGCTCTTCACTGAGCAGGGAGTCTGATGCAGGGCTTGATCCCAGGACCATTGGATAATGACCCGAGCTGAAGGCAGATGCTTAACCAACTGAGCCACCCAGGAGCCCTTATACTTTAATTCTTTAGACATGATTTCCTTTAGTTCTCTGAACATTTTTATAATAGCTGATTTAAAATCTTTTTCTAATGAGTTCAACATCTGGCCTTCCTTAAGGGTGGTTTCTCTTGATTTCTTTTCCCCTGCTGTGTATGAGCCATACTTTCCTGTCTCTTTTTGTGTCTCATAAACTTTGTTGAAAACTGGACATTTTAAATAATATAATCTGGCAACTCTGGAATCCGATTTCTCCCCTTTCCCAAGGTGGGGAAAGGGCAGAGGGAGAAGGAGAGAGATAATTTCAAGCAGACTCTGTGTTGAGCACAGAGCCTGACATGGGGCTCTATCTCACAACCCTGACATCATGACATGAGCTAAAATCAAGATTCGGACAATTAACTGACTGAGCCACCCAGGTGCCTCTGAGTAGTCAGATTTCTTGAATCAGTAAGTCTTTCAGTTTTTTATGACACACTCTGTATGTGTGTGTGTTCATTTTGGGACAGGTGCTAATGCTCCTATGGATAGTTCACAACTCTGCCTTAGCTTTCACTTCCTGCTTGAAAAGAGCCTCAAAGTTAACTAGAGATGTGATAATTGGTTCTTTTCAAGTCTTTCCCAGGCATATGTACAACACTATGTATGAGATTGGCCTGGTACATTCCAAGGAATATTTTGGAACTTTTCAAATCTCCCCATGGACATCTCATTTCCTTATTTTTGTCTTCAAGTTTTTTGGTTAGGATTTTGTTAGCCCCAGTTGGTACTGCTGCCTTTGGTAGCTGTGATGTTAAATAATTGGTCTGGATTATTTTCAACAAATGCCCTAAGGGTAAGGTTACTATAGAGCAAGCTCTGGGTTTAGCAAAGTCAAGTCAAGGCCTGGGAATGGAGCTTTAAAGGCAACTTTCAGATGGTTCTCTGGAGATGAGACTTTGCGTAGCTTCAAACCTGTTTTGCCTCTACCCCCTTCAGTGATTACTATGCTGATTGTTTTCATAGCTACCATAATAGTGCATTTCTTGGTTTTCAAGGCTACTGAGGAGCTTGGAAGAGTGGTTTGGGAATAGGATAAATTAAAACAGCACAAAGTTTACTGTTTTTACTGATATTCAGCCATTTTTCTTGATTAGATGCTTCTTGGAACATTGTGAGTCTTAATTTTCAGTGTTTGGAAAAAGTGAATTTTGACAATTTTTGCCAGCATTTCATTGCTTTTATGGAGGAAGAGGTCGTCAGAGGTCCTTCCTATAAAATTGCTTTAGAGTACTTTTTAAAGATGGGCTAGGGAAAAATACTAGTGACTTGAGGGAACTTTGAGGAAAAGTAAGCAGACTATTTTTTAATACAAATTATGTGTTATATATATTTAATAATATATTTATAAAAATATATAATGTGTATATTTATGTTTTAATACAAATTATTGTATTATCCAAAGACAATTATTTGGACTAATATAAAAATAAGGTTGCGTTCCAGATGGAATTTTTTTAGAAGTCTAGATGCTTATGGGATCTTTACTGAATAGAAAAGTGAGAAGAATTAATGGTTTTCAAAAGTTTTCTTTTTCTCTTTCATTTTGCTATTTTAGGTGTATAGAGCCAATGGACCCGATGGAGCCATTGGCAGAGGCCAGAGAATCCATCTGCAATTATGGGACACAGCAGGGCAGGAGAGGTATGAGATCTTTAGTTATGTGTTCCTTACTGGAGGAAAGGGAAAACCAGCTATGCCCTTCACACCATACCTGAGCAGGAAAACGCCAGCTGATTAGTTGACTTGGACCTAGATCAGACATGCTGCTAAATTAGCAGGAAATCTATCAGTCTGAAATGATAATGATGTCTCTTTCATACAAGGTCAAAGGAAAAATGAATCCTTTTCCAAATAGACTATCTTACTTATACAGTTTCTACTTCTTCAGTCTTTCTCCTGTCTCCTCCTACTTTCTCCTCCACCTCCCTCCTCCTCCTCCTTCGTTTTGCTTGTTCTTGTTCTTCTTGTTCTTCATGTTCTTGTTCTTTAAGATTTACACACTTTTCTCCATTTACCTTTGCTGTTTACACAGCTAAAAAGACAACTTCAGAATTACATGCATTACTCTTACCTGGTTATTGAAACCTCACAGAAAATCTGATTAGAATTAACTCATATGGTCAGAAGTTGCTTGATCAAAATAAGTCGCATGAAATCTTGATATAAAATTTCTTTTAGTTATAGCTACTGTTTTCTCTCACAGTTTCTTTGAAGTATTGTGTTTTTTATTTTTTAAAAAAAGATTTATTTATTTGAGAGAGAGAATGTGCCAGGGTGGGGGAGGGGAGGGTGTGAGGGAGATAGAAACTTCAGCAGACTCCACACTGAGTGGGCTGAATCCACACTTGGGGCTCAATCTCAGGATCCTAAGATCATGACCTCAGTCAAAACCAAGAGTCAGACACTTAACTGAGTGAGCCACCCAGGTACCCCTGAAGTGTTCTGTTTTTTAACTTTTTCTTATGGAAATCTTCAAAGATATACTGCAGAGGATAGTATAATAAAATCATATACGTATTTCCCAGTTTCAGTAGTCATTGATTTGTGGCCTATCTTATTTCACATATACCTCCATCCCTTCTTATCCAACCCACCAAATTATTTTGAAGCAAATTCCAAATGTCAGATGTTTTCATTTATAACTACTTTGGTATGTATTCCTAAAAGATAAGGACTCTTTTTGTAAAAACATTGATTAGAAATATTGGAGAAAACTTAGAAGATTAGATGGCAATTTCATACTAGTATTTTCTTTCCTGGAATCTCTGCCTGTCAGTTGCTGACTTTACATAAAAATAAAGTGGAAACTGACTTTTAGAGGGAGAGGAGAGATGGCAGGATAAAGCCTTAGAAGAGAGAGTACCAAGAAAGGATATGGTCTCAGTCAATACTACTCCCACCTTAAAGCCAAAGAAATGGTTAGCAGACTTATGAGACCTCTTTAGAGACTGAAATTAAAAGGTAACGGAACCCACTATAACATCAAGTGAAGCGGAACTTTCTCGGGATAAGGAAAACATACATAGCAAGAACCATTGCTTTAGGCCTATTTAACTAAGTAAATTCTTTTTTTTTTTTTTTTTTTTTAGATTTTATTTATTTATTTGACAGAGAGAGACACAGCGAGAGAGGGAACACAAGTGGGGGAGAGGGAGAAGCAGGCTTCCGGCTGAGCAGAGAGCCCAATGTGGGACTCCATGTGGGGCTCGATCCCAGGACGCTGGAATCATGACCTGAGCTAAGGCAGACGCCCAATGACTTAGCTACCGAGGTGCCCCTTGACTAAGTAAATTCTTGACTGAGACTATGGGATCATGAGCTAGTTCTTGTGATCCCTGTCTAGCAGTCTGATTTTTCAAATCACATGGTCCATTAACACATAAACTTATGTAAGCAATAAATGTCTTACATACTTTTGGAATATCACCATCCAGTTTGTTTTTTTAATTTTTAAAAATCTACAGAGACCATTTTTATTTTATTTATTTTTATTTACTCTGGTATAATTAATATACAGTGTTATATTCATCTTGGGTATACAATAGAGTGACTTTGCATTTCCATACATTTCTCAGTGCTCATCGTAAGTGTCCTCTTAATCTCCTTTATCTGTTTCATCCTTTTCCCCTTCCCCCTCCCCTCTGGTATCCATCAGTTTGTTCTCTGTAAGACTGAATTCCAAATACAGCTTTGGTAATTGTTGGTGTTTTATGAAGTCTCAGTATATTTTCAAGTATTCTTTCTGACTTTAGATACCTATTTGGTAGCATAATTTGCTAAATCCTGTGTAATAAAGAGATACAATTTGCATGTATAATGTGAAGTTATTAGAAACAATGGCACATTATTAAACATCTAATTTGTTATTGATGAATTATTGAAAGAGACTGAGGGCACTATTGGTAGTTTTATATTTCAGGAGTGGGGTCATGATTTAGCTGACCTATCTGCTTTTACGTTCCTAGGTTTCGTAGCTTGACAACAGCCTTCTTCAGAGATGCTATGGGGTTTCTTCTGCTTTTTGATCTGACGAATGAGCAGAGTTTCCTCAATGTCAGAAACTGGATAAGTAAGTGCTATTGTTTCCATCTCCCACTCCCCACTTCCCACAATACAGTGCTCTCTTAAATTCTACTTCTGTTTTAAGTTGTTTTGGAGGAGCTCCTAGTACTATTTTACTTTGGAGGAAAGATTACTGAGATACTCTGCTTTTCCTAGTAATACTAACTTTGATTTGTTGAGTAGTTCTTATCTTGGTGGCACATGGCAGCACTTTACATGTGGAAAACAGAGGATGCTGTTACCCATTTTATAGATAAGGAAAGAGAAACCTATAAAAGTTAAATCTCTGAGTATCTGCTTGCCTATTTTATGCTGTCAGAATTTATATCACCAGGATGTAATACATCTGTTACATAGACATAAATATCTTTTGAAGGCTTAGAAGATAATACCCCTGGCTCCATGTCTCTTCTTTACTCAGAGTTCCCTTTTTTCCTTTTAACGTCAGGGAGGTTGCCAGAAGGATCTCATCATGGAAGACTCTAAAATTACATTGGCAAAAGTGGTCCCCAGTACTATAGCCACACACAGAAACTCACTTGTACACAGACAAGTATGTAAACATACACACACGCTCATCTTGGCTCTTTGCAGAGATTCTGATCTCCCAAATGGTTGGCTAACAGCCACTTAAAATCCTATCACTTGATCAAATAAATAACAGCTTGCAAATTTACATTTTTCTCCATTAGTTGTATTAGTGTAAACCCAGAGAATCTGTTGGGGAAGTCTGTGGTGTTAAATTCTTAACATCCAAATCCTTAAAATGAAAATACGGACTTAAAATACCGACAATTTAAAAAATAACTTGGTGTTTTGGTATTACAATGAAGTCATTGGCTGTGGTTTTGATAGCCTTTTGGTTTAATAACCTTATTTTTAAGAATGAATTTTTAAATAAGTAATTTACATGGTGCATCGTGATTTTCAAAGCATTTTCACATACTTTGTACCTGATCCTCACAAGCACTGTGGGTGAAGATTCAGACAAGTGACGTGTCTTTATTTTAGGATAAGGACTGTTATAAACCCATCTGTTTTCACAGATAAAAATGGAAATTCTGAGACAGATAAATCTTGCCTATCTGGACTTTTTAGCTGATTAGATAAATAAAAAAATTATGTGAAATTATGTGTAATGTATACATTTTATTTTGTTATCCTTATAGTGTAAGAGAATTCTTACTGCACATTAGGTAGAGAAAACTTACACATTTTGAGGATTTCATATCTTCAATGGAAACTATTCTCCCCCAACCCGCCTTTGGAAAAAAAAGTTAGTGTTGAGGATCAAAGATAATAATATCAAATCTTCACTAGGAACAGTAATTTATTGTCTATACATTTTATTTTCCCCCTGCCTGTTAGCATTTTGAATATTATAGGGATTATTTATTTCTTCCTTTTGGGGGGTGCAGGCTAGAACAAAGGCACTGTTGCCTTAAACAAGTAGCTGGCTCCTGGCCCTGAGTGGCCTGGGGAGAGGAGAGCAGGTCTGCACCCTTCCTTTGCAGGCTGCCTTGACAGTCAGTTCTCCCTTGACTCCAAAGCTGTTCATGCCCCTTGGAAAGGGGATACATGCAAATCGAAAGGTGAGCCCTGCTGAATTCAGAAGACTGAACAGAAAGCTGAGTTCTCTCAGCCTGCTACATGGAAGGAATCAGGTAGTGTTGTATTCACTTACCTATCTTCCTAGAGCTCAGAGAATGAGCAAGTCATGCCCTTAAGTATTCTTCATTGAGTGGCAGCCTATTTTGTAAAGAAATTTTAAAGTAGTCTGAATTTCTAAACATTGTTTCTGTAACCTCACATGAATTGTATAAGAGCCCAACAGGTATATATTTTACATGTTTTTGCCTGTATATTTTTATTCCTATTATTCTGCCTGTCTAAAAGCGGTCCCCACACCCACTCCCTCCATAACCACCCCTTTTAAAAAATTGGTTGGAGTTCTGCTTATTCTTTAAAATATGGCAAATTATGGGCTCCATGAAATTTCCTGTAACTGTAGTTGGATTAAATTTTTTCCTTCCTGTCAACTGCTATTATATTTTGTACTACCTATAGGATTTTTAGTGGCTTTTAACCACTATGAGTTGTAGTAGTTACTTATGTATGTGTCTTTTTCTTAGTGGGATTTTTTTAAAGAATTGATTAATTTGCTTTTTATATAATTAATTCAGTCTTTGTAGAAAAATTAGGAAGGAAGAAATAAAAGGAAAAATCACCAATAATTGCACTTCCTGGAGTCTCCAAAATAAACAAATGCTATTAAACATCATTATTGGTGATACTTCATAGCACTTGTAAATGCCTTCACATATTAATGTAGTGGTTCTCAAGTATGATTGTACATCTAGATCACCCAGGGAGCTTGTTAAAACACAGATTCTGGGTTCCATATCCAGCATTCCTGATTCAGTAGCCTTGGGGTGCAACCTGAGAATTTACATTTCGAACAAGTTCCCTAGTGATGGGAAGGCTCATGGACCATACCTGGAGAATCACTGAATTAACTCACTTAATCCACACCTTAACCCTGCAAAGAAAGTACCATCATTATTACCATTTACACATGAGGAAACGACTTCCTCAGGGTCACACAGCTAGTAAACAGTAGAGCCAGGATTCAGTCTCAGATACAGTCAGTCCTGAGTTCATGCTCATAATCATGACACTGGACATGTGTGGGATCAATAGAGCACAAAGCCACGCTGGAGACCGGAAAGGTTTCACTATGGAGGTAACTGAGAGGCAAGTCTTAAAAGAAGGGTGGAAATTCATGGAAGGAAGGTGGTGGTTGGGTATTCAAGCACATTGGAACAACATGTGTACCGCCTTGGAGGAAAGAAAGCACATGGACACTATTGGAAACATACACAGTTTGGTTTTGCCTATGTAGGCCTTGTTCCCTAGCTGTCTCTTGAGGACAAAGGTCAGGGCCCTGAAATTCTGTACCAAGTATCTGGCCTATGTTGATGACCACTGAATTCTTGCTGACTAGATTTTCTCTTGATAAGATATAATGAACATGACTTTGTAATGAGGAACTAAAATGTCAACACTTTTCTGGTTAACTATGATAAATAAATTAGGCCATACCAACTTTGAGTTATGTCTTATTGTGAAAATTTGGGCTGCTTTAATCTCATTATGAATAAGATGAATAAGAAATAAAGCTTTCTCTTACTTCTTTGAAGATTAAACTATTTAGCTTAATGAAACTCTTTTTGTTTAATTGCTTTTTAAAAGTATGCCTATTTACAGGTTTTCAGGTGAAAAGAAATAAACGCTGTGGAATAAGAATTGTAGTCTTCTGCTTCCCCTTAGTTCTGGTGACAGAGTAATTTCCTGTTTATTCTAGAATGGTTTTCTCTCATTTAATCTTAAATCTTTCTTATTTTAATTGCATTGATTCTGCCTTAGGATAATAGAAAAATGTGAAAGCATTTCATATAGAAACAAGCTAGTTCATTCAAAAGAAGACAGTTCTTTTAAAAAATATTGCGATGGGGAGACACCATATGAAATATAGAGCTTTATGATTAACAATAAGCACTAAAAATTCTCCCAAGTTTTTCTCCAATGGCCTTCAGTAGAGAAATAGCCACAAGGGTGTGTACACATGGTCGCTCACATGCACACATGCACTATTAGAGGGTTAGCCATTTCTCCCATTCCTCTCTGATTTAAATAAGATGGGATATGTGTTTAAGGATAAGTTCTACATCTCTGCCCTGTCCATTCCGTTCTGCAGATTAGGTTATTGATGCTTTGAAAGCATTCTCTCATTTCCTTATGTCTGTATATCCACTTAAAGTTGGATATATCCAAAAGTTTTCAGAGCACGTTTGCATATATTCTCCATTGATCACACATATTATTTACCTATGATAATTTTTCATACAGGCCAGCTACAAATGCATGCATATTGTGAAAACCCAGATATAGTGTTATGTGGAAATAAGAGTGATCTGGAAGACCAGAGAGTAGTAAAAGAGGAGGAAGCAAGAGGACTTGCAGAGAAATATGGGTGAGTATTTTTGTGGATAAATCTAGAAAAAACATTCCCAAATCAAACAGTAGATGGATAACAGGAGATGCAAAAGCAAACAGTTGAAACAGCACACTTAGGTGTAGGCTTTGGGAAGTATAATACCTACTTTATAGATTAATATTATGTGATAATGGGAACCCAAAGAAAAACACTGGGTGAGGGCCATGCTTCAATACCATTTTCTCAATCTCTTGGTGTTTAAAGACACCTTTGAGGGCAAATGCCCTAACTATGTAAGGTTGCTTTCCCAAGATGCAAGTAGGAGATGCGTGGGGTAAGTAAATTCTCTCTATTGAGCAAGAACATTTCGAAGCCAGTTCATGTGCTGCTGTAGAGAGTCCCAGCATACAGGAAGGCCTATCAGCTTTGAAATTTCTGTGCTGGGAGAGGAGCATGAGTATGAAGTTTCCCTTGGTTTAGGTTGTGTTTTTGTGGTGGAGAATCATCTAAATACTGTCTGCTTTCTTGAATTCTGGGAATAGGATCACAGTAGCATTGATTAGACATGAAAGAAGGGGGTAGCCACTGTTTATTAAAATGTCAAGGGCATCTCTACAAAGGAATTTGTGCTTTGCTTTCTTTCTATCTCTAATACAATGAGAACCCAAGTATGTATGTATTAATTACCCTTAATATAAATGGGAGGCAGTAAGTGGAGCTGAGAAGGAAGGGGAAGTAGAGAGAGAGAGAGAGAGAGAGAGAGAGAGAGGATGTTACCCAGCTCCTGGCCCTGGTTTTTAGGCAGAATCCAAGGAAGCCAGAGGAGGACCTTTCTCTTTTTATTGTGTGACAACTGCTTTGTTCTTCTTTGGGCTCTTGGAGGACCAAAGAACACTCAAGGATAGCTTTCACATTGGGAAGGGAGTAGAAGGATTAGGTTGGTCAGGTGGGAAGAAGTCAGTGTCTAGAGAGTTTAGAATACCAGGTAAGGAGAGTTGCTGAAATTCTGGGGAGCAGGGAGTTGCTGAAATCCTTTGAACATGGAGGGATGTGGTAAGTACTTCTCTAGATCAGTCTGGGAGAGGTGCATGGGCTAATGTGAAGGGAGGAAATACTAGAGACAAGAAGATTGCGGTGATCTGTTAGATGGGTAGGAGCTGTATTTGTGGAAAAGAAAAAGGAATAAATTGGACAAAATAGGCAGGGTGGGGCAGAACAGGATTTTAGATCTTTTTCAATTCTAGGGGCAGGTAAGACAGCCTGGGGTGGTGGGTGTATCTATTCCCATCAATTATACTAGCTCGCTCTGGCATATATTTGCAATAGGATGTGAAGGTTTTCACTCTAGTGTAGATGGTGCTTACCCATGTTAGAAGCCTGAGGAGCTTTTAACAAATGTTTGTGTCCGGGCCTCACCTCTGAGCTTCTGAGGTCATTGGTCTGGAGTGGTTTTTCAGGTAAGATTCAGTGGAAGAAACATACTTACATATGAAGACATTTGTTACAGGTATTTGACCTTATGCACTTGTGGCAGCTGGTTAAGCCGTCTCTGAGGTGTTGACACTGAAACTTGAAGTCCACAGGTCAGGCAGTCAGGAAGGGAAGGCGGGTTTAAGGTGGGGAGAGCAAACACCACCTAAAGACCCATAACAGACTGAGACCTGCCTCAGGGTTTGTTGCCTCTGACCGGGATGGTCTGGGTATCCCAGAGAAGCCAGGGACCTTTGTCACAGGGCTAAGCACATGCACCTGGCCAAGGAGTTGGAGAAACTGAAGGAGGGTCTTGGGGAAGGTGGAACAGGTCCAGGTCCAGGTCCTGGTTTATGCAACCACACAAGCCAGCAGCTAAGCAATGATGTATGAGAACTACTGAATGGCTGCGGCGTCACCTCCACTCCCTCAGCTCCCCCAGATCTCTCCTGTGATCCACCCTAACTGGAAAGGAAGTTCTGGGAAATGTTCAACCGAACCGAGTTAACATGTTACAAAACCCTGCAGATGAGGGCCTGGGCATCAGTGTCTCGTAGAAACTCTCCACATGATTGTCAGGTTAGACGTGCCCAGGAGCTTTCAGCAAATACCTCCTGAGCTTTTGACACAATCCGCCTGGAGTAGTGATTCTGAGGTGGAGGCTGGCAAAGCCCCACAGGCCATTCTGATATGCTCTTCTACCCTTGAGAGGCACTCGGGTAATGCAGTAGGAAGGAAGGAGGGAGGGCCAGATACCACGGAGAGTACTGAAGTGTCGAAACTGGGAGCTGGGAGCTATGTTGCAAGGGAGCAAGGAGGAAGTAAGTGATGAAGCAATGGAAACTGTGGATGCAGACCATGCTTTTGAGAAGTATGTCAGTGAGGCCAAAAGAAATAGGGCATCTAAGGGAGTTAGCTAGATCCAATAACCGTGTCCCCAAGTACCAGAGGGGAGCCAGGATGGACTGCTCCCCCCTCCTGGCTTCTTCAGCCTTTTGTTTGTTTCTTCTCTTCTGGTTCTCAGGATTCTACTTCCTCCTTCATATCAAAGAGCCCAACTATGCCTTCTGTCTGTAGGTGGAGTCTGGGGGGCCAGGGCATGTCTTTCATCTGTTCCCAGCTCACAAGGTCTGGGGAGTACTTCATAAGAGAGGTTTAATCTCAGGTTTCTGCATTCAGTTAAAATGAGAGAAGGGATTTCTATTGGCAAAGAAAGGAAAGAGAGAGAAACAGAATTTCCTTAGGAACTAGGAAGCACAGGGTGCCTGGGTGGCTCAGTCATTAAGCAACTGCCTTTGGCTTAGGTCATGATCCCAGGGTTCTGGGATCAAGTCCTACATCGGGCTCCCTGTTCAGCAGGAAGCCTGCTTCTTCCTCTCCTACTCCCCCTGCTTGTATTCACTCTCTCGCTGTGTCTCTCTTTGTCAAATAAATAAATAAAATCTTAAAAAAAAAAAAAAGGATTAGGAAGCATAAAATATTGTTCTGCAGACACTTGGGTGGCTCAGTTGGTTAAGTGTTCTACTCTAGGTTTCAGCTCAGGTCATGATCTCAGGGTCGTGGAATCAAGCCCTGTGTCAGGCTCCTTGCTGGGTATGGAGCCTGCTTAAGATCCTTTCTCTCTCCCTCTCCTTCCCCCACCACGTACAGGCACTTGCATGCCCTCTCTCTCTCAAATAAATAAATCTTTAAAAAATACTGTAAGCTGTTTGATCACTTCAGAAGCAAAAGAAACAGTTTAGTGCATATGCATTTCACAAACCTGACATGTAAGTTTAATGATTATTTTCACAGATTTTTTTTCATTTTTAATTATAATATTTTCATTGATTGCACATGTACTAAAGGGCTGTGTTGGTCAGTTCATCTCCATGCTAGTAGTGGAAAAATAGAATATGGTTTATGGCATCTCTTTGCATTACTTGTATATTATCTGGTAAATTTGCATTTTGTTACTATTATGCGCCCTTTCCTCTCCAGTACCTAAAAATGAATCATTGGTTCATAAGTACTTCTCTTAAGTATACATGCACTTGGAGAATGAAAGACAATGTCTCAGAAAAACTTCGCAAACCTAATAAAGAACATGTTATAGTACAAATATGAAAAATAAATCTGTCTGTGACAACAAGGAAATCTGAGAATAAGACTTTCATGCAGGAGCCAGAAAAGGAACGGGTGAATTACGTGTATGATGAAGAATATCAGAAACTGTGTTTAGTAGACTAAGAATCTATTTACATCTAATTCCCTTTAATTTTCAGGTTTTTTCTAGAACAAGGGCAAAATAATGTTTTCTAGTATGTTATATTGAGTAATATTGTCAATAAAGTGAGAGAAAGGAGCAAAACAGAAGTTTGCCCGAACTTGTCCTCCTGCCAGTCAAAATGAGGGTGGTCTACACTGTTGCCAAAATGCTTTAAAAAATAGCTACAAAGTAAAACATGTTGGAAGGGCAAACCTAACCAGCATTGGCAACATTCCTCTTTGAGGTGATACTATTGGATCTCAAACCTTAGTGTGTTTCAAAATTGCCTGAACTCTGACTCCTAAGGAATTTCTGATTAGTGGCTCTGGGGTAGAACCCAGAAATTCGTTTCTTTCTTTCTTTCTTTTTTTTTTTTTTAAAGATTTTATTTATTTATTTGACAGAGAGAGATCACAAGTAGGCAGAGAGGCAGGCAGAGAGAGAGGAGGAAGCAGGCTCCCTGCTGAGTAGAGAGCCCGATGTGGGACTCCATCCCAGGACCCTGAGATCATGACCTGAGCCGAAGGCAGCGGCTTAACCCACTGAGCCACCCAGGTGCCCCCAGAAATTCGTTTCTAACTGATTCCCTCCTGCAGGTGATTGAAGGTAGTGCTTTGAGAACCAATGGTATGCATTTCAAGTTACTACAGGTGTGCATGCTGGCAGATACTTTTGTTGATGGTATAATTGGATAAATCATTAGAGAATATGAGGCATTGTCTAATGTGCCTTGCATGGGTGAGGGAAATGTGCTTAATGACTCCTCACTGGAAAATCCATGTTTGAGGAGGGAGGATACTTTTTCTCTCGGTTGATTAAATCAGCTGTGGTATAGACTGGAACTGGACACTGGGATTGGTAGTGAGAGTATGCCAGCTGTAAGTGAGCAGGCAAGGACTTGATGAGTTAAAAACGGCTGCATCTAAACCTCTCGGCCTTCTTTTCCCACACGGGATAGTTGGTGGTCATTAGAGGCCTTTCCATTTTTGATTCTGAGTTGAAGGACATACAGAAAATTGTGAATACAATGAAACTGTGATAATTGAATATGTACATATTTCATGTGCTATACAAAGGAATGGGTAGAACATTTTTTAAAATTGAGAAATAATTGATATATAACATTGTATTAGTTTTAGGCATACAGTGATGATTGGATATATGTATAGATTGCTACCACAGTAAGTTTGGTTATTATCCATTAGCACACAGTTATAATTTTTTTCTTTTTCTTCAAAGATTTATTTATTTATTTGTCAGAGAGAGAGAACAAGCAGGGGGAGCTGCAGAGGATGAGGGAGAAGCAGTCTTCCCACTGAGCAGGGAGCCCGATGTGGGGGTTGATCCCAGGACCCCAGGATCATGACTTGAGCCAAAGGCAGACGCTTAACTGACTGGGCCACCCAGGCACCCAATTTTTTTTTTTCTTCTGGTGATAACTTTTAAGATCTACTCTCTTAAGGGCAGCAAATTTAAGATGACTTTTCCCCCACTGAAGCATGGTGGCTATTGATGAAGAAGGTGTTCAAGAGTTTCTGGATTAAATAATGTGTTAAAAACATTTATTTACAACATTAATAATATGAGCACAGACCGTTTCTGGTGTTCAAGTGGCTTAGCTCAGCAGAATGCTGTGTCCTAGCTAGACTGAAATGTGGCATGAATAACTTGATCACAAATAATTTGATTCTTTGCATACTTCATGACATCTTTCCTTCATTCAAGAAATAATGATGTATCATTGGGAAGGCATGTTTTAAAGCCACATACCTAAACTAAAATTAAACATACAAGACTGATTTTCAGAGCCCCCTGCAACTCAGGGGAGGACCTAGATTTCACTTGGCACAATCTTGTGGGTTGAAACGGTCCATACACCCATCCTTCCTTGTAAGTGCTTGTTCATTTAGCATTCAACAGACTGTGAAAAGTAGTGAGACACATTTCTTAATTTAGTGAAAAAATTTTCCATGATATCTGGATCCACATGTGAGCCAAATAATCCAGAACCATTTGACAGCACCATCAAATACACCTGCTTTCATTCCTGGCAACCTGTAACTATAATCTAGGATCTTCTAGTTTTGGGGATATAAATAATAGAAATCAGCTTGATGTGGATCCTGACCAATATATTGCATAAGCAGGATCTAGATATCCTGGTGAAAGACTGTAAGTGATAATAATACCCCCCTCATTGATTTGAAGTCCTTTGCCATTTTCCTCATTTTATATTTATTTTAAAATCTATGACTAATATATTTCTTTTTAAAAAACACATCATAACTGGTGTTCTGCATCCATTCCAAACAGCTGTTGAGTGGTCATTTTTGAATTGAAAATTACAAATAGCTACACAGGATTTTTTTTAAAGATTTGGTCTATACTGGCCCTAGTAATGCTCCATTAGCACCACCGTGTGGAGAGAAGGAACCATATCACTCTATGGTTAAAAAGGGTGACAACTGATCCTCTTGAATGTCAGCTAATTTTACTAAATTTTTGCCTAGTAAGTTTTAGGAAAAACAGAATATTATTTTAAGAGAAGGAAAAAGTCCATTAGAGTCAGATTTATTGGGCACTTGCTGGATGCTATGCTTGTGCATCTCATTTTCTCCTTCCATGACTCCATGAACCACTGTTACCCTCTTTACAGATATGGAGAAGTGGTTGGATGATGTAGCCCAAATGCCTTCTAAAAGTGAATATCAAGAAGATGTGGACATAAAAATAGTACTAACTCTATCCTATAGACTCCTTTGTCCTTAGCACAAGCTGGACAGTCTAGTTTTCAAATGTGAACACAAAGGCACATGTCTGACTCTGGAGCATCATTTTGTTGTGGAAAGAAAGTCTTATTTCAGGTTCTTCTCTGTGGGTCTCATTTGCTTCTCCTCTGACAGCTTAGAGAGCAGAGCAGAGTGAACTCGAGCATTCACTAATTCCTGTAGAAACAAAGACCACATTGCCCTAGTTGTTCAGAAGACTCTGAATGATTAGTCTAAAGATTAAGATTGCTGGGGCTCCTGAGTGTCTCGGTCGGTTAAGCGTCTGTCTTCAGCTCAGATCCCATGATCCCAAGTTCCCGTCACTGAGCCCCACATTGGGCTCCCAGTTCAGCGGGGGGAGCCTGTTTCTCCCTCTGACTCTCACTCTTGCTTGTGCTCTCTCTCTCTCTTTTTCTCAAATAAATAAATACATACATAAAATCTTTAAAGAAAAAATGTTAATCAGACTCCAGGTCACATGACCTGGAACTTCACAAATTGCAGGACAATATCCTCGAAGGAGAGAAGGTTGTTCCTTGAATTTGGAGTCAAATTGTTAAGGAGCACCTGGGTGCCTCAGCTGTTAAGTGTCTGCCTTTGGCTCAGGTCATGATCCCAGGGTCCTGGGATTGAGCCCTGCATCAGGCTCCCTGCTTGGTGGGAAGCCTGCTTCTCTCTCCCCCGCTACCCCTGCTGTGTTCCCTCTCTCTGTGTCTCTATCAAATAAATAAATAAAATCTTTTTTTTTTTTTAAAGATTTTATTTATTTATTTATTTGACAGAGATCACAAGTAGACAGGCAGGCAGAGAGAGAGAGAGGGAAGCAGGCTCCCCAACGAGCAGAGAGCCCGATGCGGGCCTCGATCCCAGGACCCTGAGATCATGACCTGAGCCAAAGGCAGTGGCTTAACCCACTGAGCCACCCAGGCGCCCA